>NC_057935.1:60751724-60901724 GCF_018555375.3 Anguilla rostrata
GGCGTAGTTCCAGTCCACCGTCTCCCCCTGCTGGTCCATGCTGGCGCTGCGCTCGCGCTCCAGCCGGGCCTGCTCCGGGTGGTTGAAGCGGAACACGTGGTTCTTCCCCATGACGATGCGGTTACCTGACGCAGGAGACCCAGGAGGAGAGGTAGCGTCACACAGAGGGTGAAAGTGATGGGCTGTTAAGCACTGATCTTAAATGGAAAAAGGCCCTTTATGGTACCACTGGTTTGCTGAGCGCTAATGGCTGGCTCAGCACAGTGAACTGAAGGCTGGGAAATGGAGGCGCTTTGGGGCCTTGTCCAGGTGCGCTCCCACCACTGACCAGGTGTGTGGAACTGGAACACTCAGTGCCCCAGGCGCACATTTACACTGTCTGTTCTGAGAATGTTAAACAGCACATTCCCACTGTGTCAGCAGGTATATTTATGCAATGTGTTGTGAACAACTTCCATTGCTCAACCACCCCACCCCCTGCCACATACTCTCACACACAGACAAACGCACAGACACACAGACACACACGACGCGTGTGCACACACACAGACAAACACAAGCGCATACATGTGTGGCAGTGTGTTAATGAATCCAAATGACAGAGAACAAGAGCTGGCTCTGGGCACTGACCAATGAATCCTCTAGATTAAAACCACTCAATTAAACCCCCACAATTAGGGCTCATTTTAAACAGGAAACCCCCAGAAGCGGTGCGCCCTGGGGACCTGAATGAGGAGCTCCTGTGGCACTGAACTGCACCATGCTCAGAAGGGCTTTGTTGGGAAATTGTACGAAACTTTCAAAACAAAGTTTGGCTCTGTTCAGAAGATCCATGAACACGTGCTTTTGACCCTCATTTCTGTGGAGAGGACTCGTGCAGCGCGATACAGAGTTATGCAAGTCGGCAGCTCTCTGCTGGAGCGGGCTGCTGCGTGACCGTGGCGGCGTTCAACTGCGTTCGGTGAGGTAACGTCGCCCCCTGGTGGACTGAGGCGCACCTTGCTTGAGCACCAGGGGCTCGGTGATCTGCTTCCCGTTGACGTAGGTCTCCGCTCCCTCCAGGGGCTCCAGCGTCACGTCCACTGAGGAGAGAGGGGGGGGGGGGGAGACGGAGCGCGTTAAAGGACGAGGGAGAAAACGGGCGGCTCACAGGCACGAAGGAACGCACGGGGGGGTTAGGGTGGGGGCAGCAGTATCACGTCCCGAGGTCCAGGCTAACGCACACAGCGGGGGCACACGGGCTGGACAGGATGAGGGGCAAAGCACAGTTGCACCAGACACAACGCCGAAAGAAGGCTCACACTCAACAATACCTGAATTATTTCCTGGCAAGCTTTACCAAGAGAGCCAGAGAGAGAAGAGAAAGAGCATCAAAACACACAGGCTTGGAATCTGCATTAACATAGTTCTTATGGACAAAGTATAAATGCTGAGCTGAACTGTACTGAGTGACAGAGAGAGAATGACATTAATAGATCAAACAACATAAAGACCATCATGGTTCATGGCCAATTTCGTACGTTTTTCTATTAGATGTGGAATTCTCTTTCTTTGTTGGGCATGTTTGCTGTAGATCAATTTGTTCTTGCTTAGTGGTTATCTGTCGATTATGTCAGTATGTGCTTTGGCAATGTAAGTGAACCCTAGCCATGCCAATAAAGCTTATTTGAATTTGAATTTGAGAGAGAGAAAGCGAGAGAAAGGGAGAGCTGGCCTTGGGTCAGTTTACAGAAGCAGCTCTTCAGAACTGTCCTTCCTTGCTGTGTGGCCACACACACATTTAGCTCCATCGAGCACTACTAAGGGAAACAGGAAGTGGGGGGGAGGGAAGTTTAAAATGGCTCCCCAGCCTTCCTCACCCTCTCCGCTGTCGTTGGCCTGGCTGTAGAAGATGCAGTGCTGTTCTTTGATGCACTGGCCGCTCAGCCGGATGTCCACGTCCTTCTGTCCCACCCTGGACAAGCAGAGAGAGGACACGTCTTCAGACACGCAGCTGGGCGGGGTCCACACCCACACACACACAAACACACACCCACACACACACACACACCCGGTGCCATCATCCCTGCTCTTGGACACACTTACATCTGGTCTTTCATTTTGTGTAAGATTAAATTGGGTGTTCAGTTTCAGTATGGGAATTAACAGCTGGCCAGCAGCCGGCTCACCCCCCCTCCCCCCCCCTCCCTCACTTAGCGCTGTTATAGCCAGAGCGAGACATACTTTCACTTCATAAAAATAACTGTGGTTTCAAAAAGCCCCATTTCACCATGCTATTTTGAACCTTGCCCAGTCTTAACTGATATATTTAAGTTTCCCACACTCCCCCCCCCCCCCTTAACCCTAACACATGTACATCATATGTTTTAGACCAGGGCTTTTCCTTTAGGGTCTGTGTGAGTGAGGCGTGTTCTTTTTACTACAGCCTAATTCAATGCAAAAGGTGTTCTACAATTCAAATGAATTATAACGTTGCCATCAGCATCACATGACATACTGAAGGCGGCTCTACGGTACGTGCTGTCAGATGAATGACAGCCAGAGCAGCGAGTGTCTGACCTGGTCACGCCCTCCTTGATGTAGTACAGCAGGCACTCTGACATCAGCGGGTCCTCGTTCAGGTTCACCAGGTGGGGCGTCTGAAACGGGACGGGAAGAACACTGTCACCCGGGCGGGCGGGAGGTTACCCAGCAGGAGGTTACCCACCCGGGCAGGCGGGAGGTTACCCAGCAGGAGGTTACCCACCCGGGCAGGCGGGAGGTTACCCAGCAGGAGGTTACCCACCCGGGCAGGCGGGAGGTTACCCAGCAGGAGGTTACCCACCCGGCGGGCGGGAGGTTACCCAGCAGGAGGTTACCCACCCGGGCGGGCGGGAGGTTACCCAGCAGGAGGTTACCCACCCGGGCAGGCGGGAGGTTACCCAGCAGGAGGTTACCCAGCAGGAGGTTACCCACCCGGGCAGGCGGGAGGTTACCCAGCAGGAGGTTACCCACCCGGGCAGGCGGGAGGTTACCCAGCAGGAGGTTACCCACCCGGGCAGGCGGGAGGTTACCCAGCAGGAGGTTACCCACCCGGGCAGGCGGGAGGTTACCCAGCAGGAGGTTACCCACCCGGGCAGGCGGAGGTTACCCAGCAGGAGGTTACCCACCCGGGCAGGCTGGAGGTTACCCAGCAGGAGGTTACCCACCCGCGGGGAGGTTACCCAGTCAGAGGCACCCACTCCGGCAGGCGGGAGGTTACCAGGCGGGAGGTTACCCAGAGGAGGTTACCCACCCGGGCAGGGCGGAGGTTACCAGCAGGAGGTTATCCACCGGGCAGGCGGGAGGTTACCCAGCAGGAGGTTACACAGGGGTTACCCACCCGGGCAGGCGGGAGGTTACCCAGCAGGAGGTTACCCACCCGGGCAGGCGGGAGGTTACCCAGCAGGAGGTTACCCACCCGGGCAGGCGGGAGGTTACCCAGCGCTCGGTCAGGGAACCAGCGGGCCAGCCACTCACCCCTTTGGGAGAGAAGACTCCCACTGTCCCTCCATCTTCCTTTATGGACACTCCCATCTCCGCCAGCAGGGACTCCCTGAAGAGAGGGGAGGGGAGAAGGGAGAATGAGCGAGGAGGTCAGAGAGGGAGAGAGGAGACGAGAAGAGAAAGAAAGAGTGTGAGTTTAGTATGGATAAGGACAGTCAGGTGGCACCAGGGGCAGAGCTAATGGGGTAGAACAGGAAAAGCTTTCCCAGGCACTAGTGGGTCCAGGGGGACTCTAGAAGAGCGCGTGCAGGGGTAGGGGGCGGAGCTTGGCTTGTGGGTGGTGCTTCTCTCATATTTTTTCCCCTGCTCAAGTCATTTCTAGCTCCATCCCTGGATGGCAATGGAGGGGACTTGGGCGATTCTGGCGGATTGTGGGTAGGAAGAAGACAGAGAAGGCAGAGCTGCACCTCACCTGTCCAGCCGAATGGACTCGGTCTTCCTCAGCTTCTCCTCCCACGTCTCGTTCAGCTCCGCGATGATCTTCTCCGTTTCCTGCAATGGCGGGGGGGCGAGAGGGGGGGCAGGTTACACACGTGGCCCAGCGAGGGCTTTGAGAGGGCGACACACGGGCAGGACGCGGCAGCGACACAGAACGCCGATCAGACGCGGGGAAACCGCCAGAATCGCACCTTCAGCCGCTCCACGGCCTCCTCCTTGCTGATTGGCTCCTCCGGGGCGGCGAACTCGTCCTCCGGGGTGAGGGTTACGTCGGCAGCGCCGGGGTCAGAGCCGGGGGCGTGGTCAGAGCCGGGGGCGGGGTCTGACCCGGGGGCGGGGGGCTGCTGGGAGGGCGGGGCCTGATCGCCAGCCATCGCGGGGCCAAGGGGAGGGGCTCCCACGACCCCGCCCCCGCCCGTCACGCGGTTATTGTTCACCTCGTTGCCTGAGGGAAAGAGACGACGCAGCTCCGATCAGAAAAGCGTACGCTCTCTAAGGATTACACAAACGAGTAAAGCACAAAGCCTGCGCGTAATGGATTGGATAAGAGCGTCTGCCAAATGAATGTTACGTAATGTAATGTAATGATTGTCTTCACTGTGAATCAGGTATTTTGATACGTGCGTAGTTTAAGGAACGTGTAAACTGTACATGAGAGTGGGTAATTCAGTGTGTGTTTTAGACAGCTGAGGGCGAGTATGCACACAGTGCAGTGCATATTTTCGTACTGTACGGATCACACGTTTGCATGCGTGTGCTGTGTGTCCGGTGGGTTTCCAGTATAGAGCACGCATGCATGTTCGCATACATTAGAGAATGTGTGTAGAACAGAACACATCATCATCATCACCCTCTTAAGAGTGTACTGTTTGTGCTATAGGGAATGTGTGAGCGAGTGTGCGTACATGGGTGTGTGTATGAGAGACAGTGCGTTTGAGTGTACCTGGGTGTGTGTAGGAGAGACAGTGCGTTTGAGTGTGTACCTGGGTGTGTGTAGGAGAGACAGTGCGTTTGAGTGTGTACCTGGGTGTGTGTATGAGAGACAGTGCGTTTGTGTGTGTGTATTGGGTGTGTGTATGAAAGACAGTGCGTTTGCGTGTGTGTATTGGGTGTGTGTGTGTTTGTGGCGCTACACACCGGCGGCAGTGATGAGCTCGGTGCTCAGGCCCTGGGAGAAGAGCAGGTCCCTCAGCCGGTTCACCTCCTCCTTCAGCTCGCGGATCAGCCGGGCGTTGGGGTCCTCGTTGATCACCGCGTTGCAGCGGATCTGTTTCGCCCGGTCGGCGTACCTGAGGGGAGGACACAAGAGCTCGGGGTGGACACGGGCGGGGGGCGGGAACCAAACCCCTCTGCCAAAGGTGGGGATATCTGCAGTCCAACAACGGCATTTCGTTGGCTCTACTGGAAAACCCACAATGCAACTCAACATCAGCTGTTTAATAACAGCGTTTCTTTGGCTGTATTGGAAAACCCACAATGCAACTCTGCTACATCTGAATTCTAGAACAATGGCAGTCCCACAACAAGTTCACCCACAGTTCTGCCCACTGAAAACATAACTATCTACACAAAGCACCGATTTACTTCACCATAGGTAAGAAAGAAGCAACACATTCCCATCTCTGTTCTGACAAATCGCTTCTGAACTGAGCCAGCGTATAGAGTCAGGCCTCCTCCATGTGGAGCAGAGGGGTTTAGGGGTGACAGTACCTCAGGGTGCTCAGGGTTTCCTCGTAGTTAATGTCTGCTGGGCTGAGGGCTGCGATCATGGCTGTGCGAGAGTTTCCACCTGCAGGACAGACAGGCGCAAGGTCAAGCGTAAAGACACAGGGCCAAACGTAAAGACACAGGGCCAAATGTAAAGGCACAGAGCCAAACGTAAAGGCACAGGGCCAAACGTAAAGACACAGAACCAAACGTAAAGACACAGGGCCAAATGTAAAGACACAGAACCAAACGTAAAGACACAGAACCAAACGTAAAGACACAGGGCCAAATGTAAAGACACAGAACCAAACGTAAAGACACAGGGCCAAACGTAAAGACACAGGGCCAAACGTAAAGACACAGGGTCAAACATAAAGACACAGGGACAAACGTAAAGACACAGGGTCAAACGTAAAGACACAAGGTCAGACGTAAAGACACAAGGTCAGAGGTAAAGACACAGGGTCAGACGTAAAGACACAAGGTCAGACGTAAAGACACAAGGTCAAACGTAAAGACACAGGGTCAAACGTAAAGGCACAGGGTCAAACGTAAAGGCACAGGGTCAAACGAAAAGACACAAACGTGGAAGAGTGAGAGAAACAGGACGACACTAAAGAGCTGTGTCCCCCTTACCCAAGTTCTCCTTCAGGAGCCAGGTCAGCACAGAGTCTCTGTAGGGGATGAAGTCAGACTTCCTTTTCTTGCTGCTTTGCTGTAAGTAGGAGAAGCAGGGGGAGGAAGAGGAGGAGGGGGAATGTTTATGTAATTTCTCTACATCTGACACAACAAATCACTTTGGATAGGAGCGCTTGTTACTTGAAAGCCTGAAGTGTTTTACTGGATTTATAACTCAATTCCAGAATCAATACTCTGCTGGCTCTCGTTACCTTATGAAACAGACCCGTCTGATACAGAGAACTCACTTCAACATGTATTTGCTCTCTTGAAAATTAAATCACAGGGAGCTCTGACGGGACACAATTAAAACACTCGTTTCTGACTCCCAGCCTGGTGTGGCCATTTCTGACCAGCTTGGTTTGACGACCATTGTTGTTATTTGCCATAACAGGTCTTTTTTTTACTGGACAGAAGATATCCAAATTCACAAAAAGGACAACATAAACAGTATTAATCTCTGTGTGTGTGTGTGTACACATACAGGCAACTGATTTCAGGCTGTATGAGAATTTTGGGAACATCGCTTCATACTCTTTCATTTTTGAGTACAGAAGGCTTTCAAAAATAAAATTGCAGGTGGGTGCGTGTGGGAGCCGTGTGCAGTCTGAGCGAGTGTGGGGCGGGGGCTCACCATTTCAGCCAGTGCAGAGATGACCTTCCCCAGCGTGGTCAGGGATTTGTTGATGTTGGCTCCTTCCTGCAGGGGGCGACAGTGTACACTCTCAGTCAGATAATGTCACATAGTTCTGACGGTCAGGCATGCGATAACCTCTTCAGCTCACTAATTTAATGCATTGCTACCTAAATCTAATCGCACGTTATCAAATGAGCTGACAGGCATTTTGTCATTCTCCGACCAAGATAGTCAATCGCTCGGCTCACCTTTAACCTCATGCCCTTTGCCCCCGAAGAATCGGCTCTCTCACTTCCAGCCAGGTCCACAAGACTAATCTTACTGACCTGAGTGTGAGAAGAAGAAAAAAATCAATCAGGCAGAATTAAGGAGGACCAAACTCTGAGCACCAAGAACACGATCAATTTACACACTAGTCTCAGTTCACACTGGCAGAAAAAAAGGGCTGCACACGGTGTTCTGTGAACCACATGCCGGTCGTTTCAGAATTACACCACCAGAGGGCAGCAGAAAAAAAGCAGTACCTTTGAGCTTTCTGGGGGACAAACGCCATGTGACAACATAATCCACGTGTGTGGACACACAGGGCCCTTCGAATGTACACACAATTAAGAGCTGAACCACGGCCCAAAAAATCCACAGCTAGCTCTGAGTAAACTGGAGCTCACAGATAAGCTAAAATAACAGGGCAGCAGAAGCTATCCTAAAAACAGCGTAATTTGATTGACGAAATTGGATTTTTGTTGTATTTAAAGAATCCAGACGCAGACGCGCACCTTCTCCGTGTCCAGATTGGTCATCTGGTCGTGTCTCCGCTGGGTGAAGACGATGGTGAAGACGGCGTGAGAACGGCTGCTCGTCTCGTTCATGTTGGTCGCCGCCACCGTCCTGAAACCCAAAAACAAGGAACAACGACTTCAACGAGGTGTACGACTGCCTTTGATTTCCAGAGGTGGACAATCCAGGTTCAGAAAGCAAAACATCCGCCCCAGTACTTTGTACCAGTCGCCTGGATTTGCTCATTTGCACAACTCTTCAGCCGGGAGGGAAAACTGCATTTATTTCATTTGCAGTTGAGGCAAGTCCAAAACCCTCTCGATCTTCTGAAGCTAGCCTACACGCAATGTGGACTGCTTAAAGTTGCAATGAAGTCGTCCCGAAACTTCTGCATTTATGGTGCTTTCTCTGCTGCCTGATTAGGTACAAGTGCCAAGTGGTGAGCAATAGCACAACGTTAACGAACAGGCTATTTAGCCCAACAATGTTCGCCCCTTTCATACCACTAAAGAGTACCTAGTGCTGGGCTTACCTACAAACCAAATAGTGTCTAGCACCGGAACTCAGAGGTGGAAGAAACACATGGCAGGACTTTTATTTTCTGACTCCCTGGACTTTGCAGCTCTGTTGATATCTTACCTCTGGCTATGAACATCTAAAATTATCTTAAGAAAGAGTGCTTGGTAGAACATCAGTTATTATTAGAAAAATTGAAGGATTTTGTCAGGGCGTTTAGTGTACATGCCATGAAAGGTGGGATCTCCCTCGCAGCTGTTTTTCTGCCCCCTGAGCTCCTTGCCAACACACTGACCCCAGATCAGTGCTCTTCAGCTTAACAAGCCTGGGTGGCATCAGCTTTGGGCAAGATGCCCATGGGTAAAGACTCACCTAAATCCCTGGCAGCTACTCGCCAGCTTACTAAACTAGTTAGATTACCAAAGCTGCCTGAGGTTCAGGTGCACAACTGATACACACATAACAAAACTTGTATATTTTAGTGTCAATCTAGAACACAATTTAGAATAAAATATAAAGAGGATGTTCAGAGACACACAGTCATAAAATTCCTAACACAGTGCTTTGAAACTAGTGCTAGTCCAGTGCTCTCTTAAATTATTCATAATCGTGATGAAGATGAGGATAACAAACATCTACTGGCCCCAGGGCTCATGTTAAGGTCGGTGGAATCGTGAACTCCAGCAAGCGCCAAAATATTTGGGCCAAGAATCTGGCATCTACACCAGGAAGCTCTAACATGAACGCAAAATAATCTTCCAGCAAGACACTGACCTCCAAGCGCATCCCAAACTCAATAGAGAAATTGTTAGCGTACCACAAAAATACTGTGGTGCAAATTAGCATCAAACGAAAATGTTTGGTTTTAATTAAAGAGGACAGAACGCAGTCCAGAACGCAAACGCGGAATGACTGATCTGAAGGATCTTGAAAGATTCCATATGGAGGAATTGTCAAAGGTTCCACGCCCTCCAATAAGTTCACTCAGAGTTTTCCTTGTGAAGGGAAAGTGCAAAAACTTCTTAAAACGACAGCGTGAATTGTGACGTTATCTATTTTAGGGAAAAAGACTATGAGCTAAAATACATTGCCTAGCTCAAAAAAAATATTATTTTCCCATTTTTAAGCATACAGTATAGCTCATTAGCTGAATTATGTTAAAAGGCTACTTAGATAGGCTACTTGGTCCTTCCTTTGTAATTCATCTAACTAACCACCATTCTTGCGAAGCGAACACAGTGAAATAGTAGCTTGATGTTACCTGGCCTTGTTGCCACAGTCCATGAGGTCGGCGATGTCGTTGAAGTTGGTAACAGCCAGCTTGGAGAGGTCCTCCACGTAGGGGCCCATGATGGGGTGCTCTCTCACCCTCAGGGAGCTCTTGCTTTTGGGGTTGAGCAGGTCGCGTACGCGCTCGCAGTAAATCTCCATGTATGACACCTGGAGGACAGGTACGGAGACAGGACGTTACGCAACCTGTAGCGAGAGCTCAAGCCAAATTCTTCTAATCTTTAAACAGTCTAACCAACAGACACACCCATAAAGTAAAGTAAAGAAGGACGCAATGGGTGCAATTAAAAACATAGTAGTGTGGAAATAAAATCATAGTATATGTTTACACATCCTGGTATGAGGGCATGACAGAGAGAGATGGCACACAAACACTATAGGAAAGACTGAAAACAGATTCTGGGGGAGTGCTTCAAATCTTTTGGTCTAAAGAGTCGGACAGTATACAACCAAATTGATTGAACAAGCGTTCCTTGTGATACAGGAAAACTGACAGACATCACCTCGTAGGCAGCGGATTCCTTAACTGATGCTGTGACCTCACCTCCACAGAGAAAGACAGGTCTGGGCTGGCGTTGTCCAATGTGCGTGTGAATAGATCTTCACAAAGCTGTCCGATTGGGGGAGGAAAAAACCCACGTATGAGGCGACCACACACACATATGCACACGTGCGCAAACAATAAAATGCATTTACGGTATGTACATGAACAGACACTCGTGCATAAGTTTTTTGAAGGACAAGGTTGTCACTACCCCTTTAACTGGTGACCAACTACAGTCCCCTCTGCTTCCTCAGAGGCCACAGTAGTTTAGCTAGATGCAAATCAAGACTGTTCGAAAGGTCTCCTCTACCGCTGATGTTAAAGTATATAGAAAAAACTATTTCGGGAGCAGTGAATTTACAACGCAACACATATTGTGAGTAAACAATCTCTACATGCAGGCAGACATATCGTCTCCATTGTTTCTCTCCTCATTTAGCCCAGCGTAAGCACTGAGAACTACAGTTCCCATCGTGCTCTGCCCACGCCGTGTTGTACCTGTGGGATGATGCCCTGCTGGCCAGGCTCCTGTTTGCCCATCATTGTGTAGGACTTGCCAGCGCCAGTCTGCCCATAGGCAAAGATGCAGACGTTGTAGCCTTCAAAGGCGTGCAGCAGCATCTCCTCCCCTATGTCCAAGTACACCTGCCGCTGCGAGACAAAGCTTGGGTCCTCAGGCTAGAAAGAGAGGAGCAGTCACCCACAAAACCTTAAAAACATGAAAGGTGCACCCACATATTTCATATTACATTTGCAATAACGTGTGTATATATAGACATCTTCATAAGCACTACATAAGCGTTCATAAACGCTTATGTCAGTAACTGAAAATGTACATAGCGTGCTGTGTCCCCACCGATGTAGCAAGTGATATTACCACAACATACTGAGGAGCACACATCATGTGACTATTTGCAGGCACAGGCATAAGAATTTGTCTTCATACTGCACATCAAAGTGTCACATTGTAAGAAGTGTGTTGCCATTTTGAAACATCGACTAATGAAAGTGTAACATCGTATGAAGCGCGTTGCACTTTTTTAAAATCAACTACTCACTGCCCTCAAGAGGACATGACTACAGAAATAATCATCTTTATCATCGGTTGAAATGGAAGAAGTGACATGGAATGTGGCGTCTGTCCAGTCCCCAGAGAGCTGCACTCGGGGGGAGGAGCTCTGCGATAGAGCCCGCGTGTGACATCACCGCCCCCTTTCAGTGGCAGGTCATATGGGGCAGTGGCACCTGACTGTCACAGGGACCGCTGGTGTCCGGGCTAAAGGTGGAATGGACCCGCAGCGCACTTACCGTTGTGTGTGACCAGTACGAGTAGTCAAACGTGAAGTTCTTGGCCGCATCTTTGGGTTGCTTGGGGTTTGAGATGCCTGTGACAACATAAACCAAGAATGATTAGGGACTATACAGTTACAAATATTACATTGGTAAGAGAGCCTCCTTAAGACTTGTGGACACACACACACACACACACTCCCTCTCTCTCACACACACACGGGGACACACACACACACACACATACTCTCACACACACGCGCACACACACGCACAGGATCTGAATGCAACTCTGCCCGTAACCTGAGTTCAAAAACCTGAAAACAATTACCCATGCGGTCAATATCAGATCAACTGCAACTGTAAGCTAAGGTTTACAAAAGGTTTAGCCAGGCAATTGAGAGCTTGGCAGGAGAACAACCAGGAAACGGTAGAATAGAGGTCAAGCAGCAGAACGGGGGGTTTACAGAGAAAGAAAAAAAACAAAAACAAACAAAACAAAAAAAAAAGGAAACATTATTTGCACTGCTCATTCCATTCCTGTAACGTTAAGGAAGTGAGTCACTGAGGCTGTATCAGTGAGTCGTTTACAGGGAGGTTGATGTAATAAGTCCTTGGAAGAGCAGCGGTATTCACTTCATGGGACCCAGGACGGGCATGAGTGTGTGTGTGTGTGTGTGTGTGTGTGTGTGTGTGTGTGTGTGTGTGTGTGTGTGTGTGTGTGTGTTTGTGTTAGTGACCTGCTGAGTGTGAGAAACTGTCCCCATATAGACGGAAGATCACTGACAGGTCCCTCGCCGAAATGTCTTCAGAGTTCCAGAGCTCATCATCAGAGCTCTCCCACAACCTGTGACTCAGGTCTGAGAGGAACTGAGTAAAGGGGGGCAGGGGGGGCAGAATAAAGTTACAATCGGAGCGGACGGGATGTTCTCAGAAATAGTGAGAGACAGTCAGTCAGAGCTCTGACTGCAAGCAAAGTAAACAAACACCACCAGAGTCAATGGAGAGCGGTGGGGGAGTGCAGAGGGCCAGAGTGAATATTTCAGACTCATACGGCCCCCTGAAAGGCATTCTGGGACGGCGGTGGCTCCTTTCCCAGAGCACACATGTGCTGTGTTGAGGGCCGTTTGCATGGCGACGGGACAGCGGCACGCACCGCCTCTCCCCCCCCCCCGCCCTCGTGCCTCCTGCTATTTTTAGACAGGGGGGTGCAGCTGGCCTCTCACTCAGCTCTCCTCTCTGGGGCAGACCGGCAACGTGGTCTGGCGTCGACGCAACCTAGCCCGCTCTCCCTCACGTCTCGCTGTCCCGCGTACACAAACACGCGCACGCGCCCGTGCGCTAGCGAGCTAATTTGCGCGACACTTCGCCATCGTGCACGGCTGCAGTTTGGTGGGGCACACGCACAGACACGCACAATTTATGCGTTGGAAATATCACACGACTCCAAATATCGCGTACGCTGAAAACTGCAACAAATGTCAAATGTTTCCTTATTTTTGTGCGTTTACTTTTCCCACAGTTTCCTGATGGGAACAGTGAAACAGATGCCACACTAACCCAGATGGCTCCTTGCTTTCGGCTCATAAATACTCTTCAAACGTAGGCCGCCTGCTCAACAACAAAATCATCCGTCAACTCCTGGCTGTCAGGGACGTTGGCTGTGTGCAGTTAAATGCTGAAAAATATGTTCCCTTTGGCCTGGTGTTACATAAATCTTGGCAGTACAGTGGTTTACGGCACTTGGGTTTTAAACCTGGATTCAGTGATTCACTGAAGTGGATGCCACAAGGCCCTATACATAGCACCTCCACTACTGGACATGCCCCGGCTCCCAGGCTCATTCACACTGTACACCGACAGTTGATCTTCCCAGTGCCTCTCATTCATATGGACAAAGTCCCACAACATACAGCGCCGATGGCAGCAGCTGTCTCCATTACACGCTGGTGGAGACCACAGCTGCAGAAATCGCGCACCTGAATGCAAATATAAGCAGACTCTGGACCTCAGCGCAAACACATTCGGGGAGGGGCAGGTTCACCCTGCTCACAGGCATTCACAAAGCTGACCTCCTGACCCCAGCCAGCCCTCAGGAGACCACACACTCTGCACAGAGGGCACAGCACCGACACCCTCTCGGTCCTCGAACCCTGATTGGTGGAGCAGGGTGCCCGTTTTGGGCGGAGGGAGGGAAGACGTGAGGCGGATGGTGTGGATTGCACGGCTCTGAGAGTGCCCCCTCTCTCTCTCTCTCTCTCTCCTCCTCTCTGGATTCCTGGTTCCTCCCCCCCTGTCCCGCACGCAGGCCCAGGCTTGTCCCCGTCCCCCTCCCCGTCCCCGGCCCGGGACGGGACCGTCGGACAGGCACGTGGGGAGCGGGGCGGGGGGACGTGTGCGTGCACGCACAGCCGGGGCGGGCCATGCAGCCACGCCAGGTATGCGCCCCCGTCCTCCGTCATCCACATGCTAACGGCGTCACGTTACATCTGACGGATCTGAAGCACTCAGCACTGCATGAGCAGGGCATTGTGCCGCATCCGTGGGGCCCAGCGTAAAAGGCTGCATCTTCCCCAAAACAGCCATTTAACGCAAGAGAGTCCGGTTCACCAGCTATCCGCCAGAGCTTAGCTATCCTTGGCCTACGATAAAGGTCTAAAAATACTTTGCAATGCTGCAGTCTCTCTTCCTCCTACATGGAGCCCTGCCGAAATTCGTTTCTGCAGAAGCCTGGTTCTGCGAACTGCTGTACAGCTGGTGCGCTTCATTCTGGACGGCCTGTTGCCGGGTGACCCTGAGCTGTTGTTTAAGACAAGGTTTTACAACATGAGGCAGGGCCAGAGTTTCCCCCTCTCTTCCATCACCACCTCGCCACTCCAGCCTGCATGTAACCCAACTGTTGTGCTTGGCACATGCATGTACATACATGCACAAAGCACGTCAGTGTTCACAGTTCAACCTCGGATCCGATTTTAAGAAACAAAGTTGGCCAACAGCCTTCGTGGCTGCTATACCATATCCTTGCACTCAGACATGACGCCAAGACATTCAAGTTTGTTTCTGTGCCAGTTATGTAACCTACAAAATGGTCTAAAAGAAATGAGAAGAAGAAAAAAAAAACAAACAAAAAAATGTCTAGATAAGAAGGGTTTGTAATTGGAAACACTATGCAAATTACTGTACCGTGAAAGTATTTGTTTTGTACTGGAGTCAACTGAAACCTCAGCTGCCTCCACAGAGAAGCTGAAGCTTGGGGATGCCAGAGGCACAGATTATCGGGGGAAAGAAATCCTCTGGTTCAACTGGCCCGAGACTCTCGAGATGAAAACCGAGACAGCGCACTGGCAGCAGAATTAACCGGTAAAAAAACACAGGCCTTTCAGGTGTGCTTTCGGCCCGTTCCCCGTAACTGTGAAAAGTGTCAAAGTAAAGGCGGATAGAGTTCATTCCGCGATTGTTTTCCTCAATGGGCACCCGGATCAGGTGTCTCTTCTGCTCTTCTTCCCTTTCCCATCAGCACAAAAAGAGCCCAGAACAGACAGGGGAGGGAGGGAAACACAAAGAGAGAGAGAGGGAGGGAGGGAGGGCGGGAGAGCGGAAGGATGAGTCACAAAAGCAGCAGGACAGGTCTGCAGGTCCTGCCCCTCTTTCAGCTGCCGCTAGCCTCAGTCCCTGAGCTGCAAGCTGGTCGGCGGACTGTAGTTTCCATAGACTCCAGGGATGCATGAACCAGGTGTTGCATGTGTGTGTGTGTGCGTGCGTGCATATGTGTATGTGTGTGTGTGTGTATGTGTGTGTGTGTGTGTATCCAGGCACAGATGGGTGATGAAGGGACAGCAGGCCAGTGGCCTGGAGGAAATGCCATTGGAAAACACAATGAGGAGGAGGAGGAGCAGGTTGCAAAATCAAAACAAAATTATGAAAATTCCATTTCAGCAGAAAAAGTAAAGATTTTTTACAACTCAGACCCTACCAAACATAGCCAGTAGTAAAATATAGGCTAAAATATTGATATTTTAAAATGCCCATACTCTCATTTGGACAAAAACATTTGGGCTAAATCCAAGGAAATACACTGTGGGAAAAGGAGGAGAAAAGACAGGAGAAACTCGAGTTGGGAAAGTCCAGTGAGACAGATGAAGTAAATTAAAAACCGAAATAAGAGGAGGAAGAACAAAACAAAAAAGAAACAACCAAGAGGGGGTAAAAAAGGGAGAGTAGAAAAGCGTTTTCTGCAATGGCCTGGAAAAGGAGCTAAAATGTCAGGACCTAGTTTCTCAGATGAATTTAAAGCCATTGGAGAGTACATTGAATCAGAATATATAATGTCGTGAAAAGTATTCACCCCCTTCCTGATTTCCTCTATTATATTTGTTACACTGAATAGTTTCAGATCCTAAGACATGTTGTTTTAATTTGATTCCCTACTTCCCTAGCACTTCTGTTGTATAGCACTTTTAGCTGGAGTGTTGGTTTGATTTGAGCTTTATTGTTGTGTATGAAACTACTGGAGTCCTACTTGGTCAGGTCTCTCCTGGAAAATAGACTTTAATCTCAGTGACAATATAACCTGGTTAAACACAAATAAATAAATAAATAAATAAATAGTTAGTGATGAGGGAGGGAGAACCTTAATTTTTTAAGTTGAATCATTTCCATATCCTTTAAGATTTTGTGACTGCTAAGTTACAGACAATGAACAGAACACGATTGGTTCGGCCAAGACAAAGTGTAGTAAGAAGTTTCAGCGCTGGATTGACAGCAATGAGGAGAGAAGACAGAATAAGCAGAGCAGCATGCCGGGAATGGCAGCCAGTTATCAGTAACATATGAAAGGGTGTAGGATTTCACTGGGGTGTGTCACTCAAAGAGCGATGGTCGAGAAGGAAAACGTGTCTTGACCAGAGTTGCGCCATCTGTCTCCTGCTATGTGGGGTAAGGGGAGCGTCAACATTTCACCCATAGTCCACGAGCACACAAACACAGACGGACAGAGAGACGGAACACAAAATAGACAGACAGAAAAACACAGACAGACAGACAGACAGACAGAAAAACAAAGAGAAAGACATCCAGACACAAAAACACAGAAAAACAGATAGGGAAAAGCACAGAAAGACAGACCCGGAGAGTCAGAGTCATATCCTGTGTCTAAGTTAATTCAGAAAGCACAGGGGTTTGTGTATTTAGGTCATACCTCAGCTTCTCAAAACTATTAAGGTGCAAGACCCTGATGAGGGATGGAACCCTACTGCTATTTTCCCTCTTCCAGAAAAATGAACATAAGTCCTTTCTTGCTTTTTATGAGCTTTAGCCAGTAGGCCCAAAGTCATACCCTCACATCAATTTTGATGCTCAAAGTCTTTAAGGGGGTGCAAAAACAAGCAGTCAAAGTCAAAACTTTGAGAGGCCTTAACTTTTGAACTGTCTGTCACAAAGACACAAAACAGATGTTTGTACTGGTCCCTAACAAGTTTAAAAAGGATCAAAAACCCACCAAGCGGCACGCAAGTTAATCAGTACCATAAATATCTACATATGCAAATGAAGCAGTGCCAATCATCATTATGCTAATCATTCTCAAACTTGGTGTGAGTCAACACAGAGCTATGGCACAGAGATGTACCAAGTCTGAACAAAATCAGATAAAAAACATGGCTGCCAAAAGCGATTCAAGATTCTGCGTTCTCTGGCCATTTTTAAAATATAAAAACTGATGTCATGGTAATTAAAGCCAGGCTCGGTCTATTGGCTTAAATCGTATTCTGAATGAAAGGGCACAACATTACGAACAAGATGAAATGGAATTGGTGTCAATTCCCAAAAAAAAACAAAGCTGTTAAGAGTGGCTGAAATTTCAGCCTTTACACCCAATGTTCCACATTGAAAGATAATAGTTAAGAATCTTCTTCTCGTGAAGTGTATTTGAAACTGATATGATACGTGGCACAGATCAAGTTTTTACTCATTTAACTCATTTAAGTTGCTTCATGAAAAAAAAAAAAAAACATGGCCAAGGCAAGCACCACAGAATGCTCCATAAATGTCAAGAAAAAGCCTATTCCTAAACCCCAACGCCACATTCCCTCCCTTTCCCCAGTTGGTCTGCTGAAGGATTTGGACAGCAAGCGGGGTTTGATGAACACTTATCCCCACTGAAGGCTGCTTGGTGGATAAAGGAGGAAGCCTGAGAGAGGAACTAATACTTATATTCAGCTTCTGAACTTGGAGGTTTTCGACATGAGGGATGTTTTACAAGTCCTAATAAAATGCCAAAAAAACCTCATAGCCCAGGCTAGAAAGAGGACCACGGAAGCTCTGTGAATCCAAAGTACACAACACCCAAAACAAGGATCAAAACACTGCCTCCATTTCCAGTATTGTTCATCATACTACGCCCTACTGATCATCCAATCCCTGTCATTCATCCAGTCGCCCTGTTCAGCAATGAGACTGTGTGTCACTTACAGGTGGAGCTGCCCTGCATCTGGATCACACACTTGGCATCACGGCTGGTTTCGCGGGAGTTGAAGGGCCGGACCCTCACCGCCACCTTCACAGAGGCGGAGGCCATCTTGGTCATGGGGCGGGGCGATCAGAGCGTCGTGATGATGAAGACCTGGGGAGCAGAGAGAGGAGTCACATTCAGACGCTCAGCAGTGACAGGAACAGCGAGAACCAATCAAGGTCCGACAAACGGAGAGAGATACAACACCAGCGAAGGAAAAGACTTCACACAGCTCAAACTACAAAGAGCACGAAACAAACAAAACCGACAATGGAATGTTTTTTTTCTTTTTTATCTGCCTCAGCATTCCAGTCATGCTGAAGATCAATCCCGATTCCAAATGTTGCAAGTGCGCAAGAAGAAGATGTGATTTAACCTTAGATACCGAATACATTAATGCAAGGTGAAGGATGGGTACAAACAGACAGCCAGGAAAAGCAGCACTGGTGCATCACCAATCCACTGTGTCACTGACCCAAGGGACACCATAAAGAGGACAACCCAAAGCAGCCAAACCGTGGGAGAACCACAAGTGTGTCGACACCGAATCCGCCACACAGTCGCTGCTCCTAAGCAAGGTATCAGCTCAGCCATTCAGGTTTCCCAGGTGCGAGGGACCGATCCCCCCAGCTTCTCATGCCTGCACCTCCCTCAGAAGCACAGGTATAAGGTTCAGCCATTTCAGGTTTCACCAGGTGCAGGAGGAGGAGGAGGAGGAGGACCGCACAACAGGCAGCAGTATCGAGCGATGAGCTGCAGACACGCAGACAGCAATGTGGACAGGAATGTCACTGGCGTGACGACAATGGCGGCATTATGTCCGCGGAGCACGTGGCCCGCTGGAGGGGGAGGGAGTGGGGGGGTCATGCACTGCTGCAGGGGATTTGTAGCTTTCGTGAGTAGAGATATGCTGATGCCACAATTTCTGATGCCTGAGAGGAGCACTTGGAAAACTCTTATTTGGGACCACTGACTGCTGGAGATGATTACTGCATCCATTAATGTTTTTATGTGTGATTATACAGTATTTCAGCTGCAGCAGGTCCACCGCTACATGCACTCAGCAAGAAAGATAGCAGGCTAGTCTGCATATTAGCATGAGCCCCAACACTGGCTGACTGTTGACACAGTATATTGACTGGGACCGTCCTGAGAGTTTCGGTCCAAGGTTTCCAGGAGATAATGGAAACAGCAGAGAACGCCTGCAAATGAACAGAACCATTTTCCACATGACACACAGCTCATCCAGCAGTGCTGGGAAAGACAATTCACAAATGCATCAAGGCCAAATCAGAAGGCAAATCTAAATAGGCACAAGGGCATGAAGGCCAAAAAGATGACTGTACAATTAGAGAAATATTTCTAGAAGGATTATGAGGAAAGGCACAATCAGCTGTGCAGGTATGCTTCTTTTTTATTTATTTATTTTTTTTAAAGGATATTGTGATAAAGAGCAGGCCATCCACGGTACTGGCCAGATGGCTGGCTGCTATGTCATCTATCTCTGTTGTGCACCAATCAGGGCCCACAAACAGAGCACTGTCTCTGAAGCAGCAGCCACGTTTGGTTAATGTTCTTTGGGGCTCCGCCCAGGACAGGAGACTGAAAGCCGTCAAACTGTTTCTGTGAAATATACACTGGCTACCCGTCATGACCTAACACGATCGGGTCACCAGTCCACACAATCACCACCATAGCAAATGATATCCAGAAATTGAAATGTATAGAACAAAATAATAGAAGTGCTATAAATGATGAAACAAGGCATACTGTCACTGGAAAAAGAGGAAGACGTGGGGGGAATGGATAAAGGGCACAGGATCACAGAGGAGAAAGGTGCAGAGGGGAAGGGTACAGGGCAGAGGGGAGAACGGTGCATGAGAAAGGGAGGAAGGGTGCAGGGCACAGGGGAAAGGGTGCATGAGAAAGGGAGGAAGGGTGCAGGGCCCAGGGGAAAGTGTACAGGGCATGAGAAAGAGTGAATGGATACAGGGCACAGGGTCCCAGGACCAGAAGGTAGAGACACTGCTACTGCTGTGTGACACTGCTGAAGCTCTTGTCCTCGCTCACAGAGTCTCCCCAGCCTTGACAATGAGAGAATTGTGTACACAGAGAAGGGGGGGGGGGGCAGGGGGGGATGGAGGGAGAAAAAGAAAGAGGGATGGTTAAAAAAAACATCCCTGTTCCCTTAGTAACACCAAAAGACAAACAGAGAGGTGCTACTGTAGGGAGCGAGGAGAGACAGCTGGAATGTGCAGCTCAAACAGAAAGGGGCAGGAGTGGAGATGTGTGACTGGGGGGGGGCAGGGTGGGCGTGAGGTCACATGAATGGTGAGGGGAGCGGGGGTGGGGGTAAGGGCACGGGCAGTCTGTACTGCTGCTGCTGAGTCAGGCCTTGCAGTACAGCTACAGCTGTGGTGCAACAGACTACAATGCCGCTGGCACACTGGCATGCAGGCTTAAGAACCTGGCTTTTGGGTACCCTGCACGAGAGAAGGGAAACCCACTACTCGCCCAGTGAGGCCTACACAGCTCTGCCTCCCTCCTCCTCCCCAGCACTGCACGGCTGAAAAGACCTGACTCATCCTGCCCTTGTCCAGGTGTGTAAGAATGCTTACATATGAAAAAAATGCAGGGGGGATGTTACATGCTTGCTCTCAATCGAACTCTTATCTTATTCAAACATAGGCCATAATCCAAACATTCCTCTACAGGCTGCCAGCACCAATTATACCTGGTCAGGGTCGCAGGGAAGGGGGGGGGCCTGGAACCAAGGGCGAAAGGTAAGGATACACATTGGACAGGTCGCCAATCCATTGCAGGGCACACACACATTAATTCCCATACCCACAGGCAATTACTGTGTACTGTCCAATTGGCCTAACCTGCACGTCTTTGGACTGTGAGTGGAAACCTTGGGTGCCTGGAGGAAACCCACGTGGGATAACATGCAAACTCCACACCAAAGCAGAAAGAGGATAAAGTTGTCGCGCGCGCTTACTGGCCCAAGTGCGTGCGCACGACGTGGTTGGCGGTATCCAGCCCGCGGCGCCCACGTGCGTATCCGCAGCGACCGTGAGCACGAGGCGCCGCTGGCAGTCACAACATCTGCGTAAACAGCCAATAAAAGGAGGCCGCTATGGTCCGCAGCAGCACAGCGCATTGGGTCAGCAGACAGCTCTTCCCCCCCCCCCCCACGCTCTACGCTGAGTTAGCTGCAGCGGTACGACCCTGGCTGTCCGCGGGGGGGGGGCCGTGACCCTTCAAGTGCTCGGGGGCTTTGCTGCTGTGAAAGCACTTGGCACGGGGTCACGAATCCACTGACCCGTGGACAGACTCACGGACCTGAGAGAGGAGGGGGGGGGGGCGAGCGTGGGGCCTCCCCGCGCGACTCCGCTGGTAAAGGCGCTATAACCGCCAGGACAGGCTGGGTCAGGGCTCTTCCTGTTGTGGAGTATCAGTTCCTCCAAACAAAGCGCCGCGTACCCGCAGGGCACCTGCTGACATCAGCAAGAGAATCCTCTCTCCTCCAATCAGCAGGCACTCCGTTGCTAACGTGAGGCCTTTAACGTGGGAAAGGATTACTGGCTTGTTCTGCGAGTTTTACAGAGGTGTGCAAGTACGGGGGTTACGACGGTCAATCGCGAATAGCGAGACAGGCGGCTAAAATTCCACAGCAGAACCGATCGCGCCACAGTGACACCCAGGTGTGTCTACTGGGCCTTTTGGGATGATCCTGGAGATGCCTAAGATTTGTGCTGGGATGGTTACTCACAGCTGCCACGGCTCGGGTTAGTCACAAACAGAAAAGGTCTGAGTCATGACTGCGCAGGTTTTAGTGCTGACCAACGCACACCGAAGGTGTTTGGCAAGCACGGCTGACGACGTTCCTCCTTTCACCGCCCAAGTTTCTTCCACCGTCGTGGCTCGCAATGACAGGCCGCCACCGGTCAGCGAGTGCTCCATAACCCCGATAAATGTCCTTTTGTATCGTTCGCTGCACAGTATTCTTCGCCCGTGCTCTTCCCTCAGACTCCCTTATTTTCTCCACGGGAGACGCCTGGCAGCCGAGCCGAAAAGGAGATTAACTGCTGACAGATATTTAACCTCGGGGAGCAGTCACAGACCGCGGAGTACAGACTTGTTACTCTTCCCTCAAACCGTCTTTCACCCAATGGGAGGAACAGCCACACCTGCCCGGGTGAATGACAGAGAGGGGAAAAAAAGGAAGAGAGAGAGAGAGGAGGAGGGAGGGAAGGAGCACCGGAGAGGGAGAGGTGCCAGCGCGAAGCGGCCGGCGGCAAAGACAGGTGTTTCCGAAGCGCGAGGGTGAACAGGTGAACGGCGCTGGCAGGCTGCCCGACGTGTAATTACAGAACCACAGGACATGCAGACAAGCAAAGCTGTCAAACGCACACAGCCGGATGAGGATGTGCGCACACGCACACACAGGCACACACACACACAGACACGCACACACACACGCACACACACACGCACACACACACGCACACACACACGCACACACGCACACACAGGCACACACACACACAGACACGCACACACACACGCACACACACACGCACACACACACGCACACACGCACACACACACACGCACACACAGGCACACACAGGCACACACAGGCACACGCGCGCGCACACAGACTGAGAAAGAGCAATAAATACAGTTTGCAAAGAAACCCGCTGGGTAGTCTCAGATATGCCGGGAGTAGCTCAGTCGCTCACACGAACCCAACTCAGATATGCCGGGAGTAGCTCAGTCGCTCACACTAACCCAACTCAGATATGCCGGGAGTAGCTCAGTCGCTCACACTAACCCAACTCAGATATGCCGGGAGTAGCTCAGTCGCTCACACTAACCCAACTCAGATATGCCGGGAGTAGCTCAGTCGCTCACACTAACCCAACTCAGATATGCCGGGAGTAGCTCAGTCGCTCACACTAACCCAACTCAGATATGCCGGGAGTAGCTCAGTCGCTCACACTAACCCAACTCAGATATGCCGGGAGTAGCTCAGTTGCTCACACAAACCCAACTCAGATATGCCGGGAGTAACTCAGTTGCTCACACAAACCCAACCCTCAGGCACTCCCAAGCGCAGCCTGAGTCGAGCGTACACGCATCCCCTGATCTATTCTCAGACCCATTCTGCCCCGCATCGCTTGCGTAACGCACATAGCAGGCATAGCTCTCGCGCTTGGGAGCGAATAACAGCGCAGGCAATGCAGCAGCCGCAAGAGGAACATGAGCAGGGGGCTGCTCTCCTCCTCGTGCGCTGCATCCTTTTGTTTCTTTCCTGTCATTAGACGGGGGCGGGGTCATGATTCAGCAGGGAGGGGCAGGTGACAGATTACTCCGGAATGGTGGGGTCTAGTACCCGAGGGCACTCCGTCATTTTCAGAAGATCCGGTTGAATTTTCCCGTCCTCTCGTGGAACCCGGTTGCCCGGTTATGGGTCAGGGCACTCCAGTGCTCCCATTTTAGGAGCATGCCCGCTAATTGGGATGCATTCGTCTGCTCCTAAATTTTTCGACACACGTGCTCCTTGGACAAAATGTTAGCGCAGAGCCCTGTGGGTGTCTAAATTAAAAGGCTAGGCTTCTGTAAGAAAGGACAGGAACACTACCGCTGTGACTTCACAGCAAGGAAGGGCTTCCCAGACAATTTCTCAAGATGGGAGAGAGAACAGCATGTCGCAAGCCTCACACAGTGTGAGGGGGTTAGCGCGCTCCCATTAACTGCCGTTCCGATTCTCCCGGTCCAGTCTGGGACCTACTGATCACTTTCAAACATGTCTGATATTTTCATTGCTGTTCCTGTAGTGTGGCAGGTATATGGCGATTTGTTATGTTGGCCAATGAGAATTAAGCAGTATACGGAAACGATGCTACCAAAATGTTAATGACAGATTAACATTTTCTTAAACCCACAATTGTACCTGACGATAACATAACGTACTGTACAGGGCTGCTACCTGTAACATTTTAAAGCTAAAATAAGAATAGTTATAGCTACAATGTGACAAATGAACCCATCTAGTGCCCCGATTACTATGAGTATTTCCAATCTCTCACAACTCTCTTTTAACTACGGAGAGCCTGTTTTGCCCACGTCCAACCCAACTATCAACGTGCCCTATTTCTTCTTAGCACACAGAGGCTCAAGGCCCCCCAAACTAAAACTGGCACCAGCTGCTCCACATCCATGGCAACCCTCTAGTTCCAGTTGGCAGCCAGCGCAAGCAAAAGCCACTCCCTTGCCACTGTCTCGCAACACGCGGGCTCGCGTCATTGCCTCATCTTACAGTGTGTGCGCAGTCATGGCCAGTGTACGCGAGACGTCATGTCCGGTGATGTTAAGATATAAAACCTCGCGTCTACCCTGAGAGAAAGGGCACTACGTCACCGCATCAGCACACAGGCCAAGCCCAATATGGGAAGATTGCTGAACACAAAATACAGTTTAAATCATGAAAATGGCGGTTCTTGTTCAAGCAGGAACAAGCCAAACGTTAGCCTGTCCCACAGGTATTTATGACGCCTGTATGCTGTAGCCCTTGAGCTGAGCCAAAGGGAGGGGGGGGGTCTGAAAATGGGTAAAACACTCCATGGTAAATTATTAAAATCTTAAAATGTATAGAATACCAGCAGGCCTATATTAAGTCTATTTCAAGTCAAAAAATTTTGAGCAAAGTTATTCTGGATTTTCATACTTGACTACTGAAGCAAATGAAAAGTAAAGGCAACACCTGACTGCACATTTTGCACATACATATTGCACATGCTGTAATTGAAACAGCGCATGTTAATGAATTTACCGCCATTTATTCACACCACTACATAAAAGAGCTGCATGCAATATTTTCAGATAATATTCTCAAAAGAAATCATGAGGCCACGTTGAATATTAATGGAGTTAAAACATAGCCTTTCCAGCCAAACGTAATTATCAATAATAATAAAAAGGAAAAATTTTACAGCCAACATTTTCCATGCTGAAAAAAGGTCAATGGAAAAATCCTACAATTCCAAAGGGTCAGACATCCATCAGTTTGAAATATGCCAAACATTTATACTGCCTGAAAACCAGAGCCTGGAGATAAACCATAAAGTCTGCCCCTCCCTCCCAGAATTATCTTATTAACATCACAATGAATGACTCTAGCAGCCTCACAAAATGAAGGCTAGCAAGTCTAACAAATGGGATAGCACACTTATATGAAGCTTTCAGCAGGCTGTATAAAACAAAAACATTATTACATTTTTATTTATTAATATACCAAATTAGGGCCACTACTAGGGACCTTGGCATATACTGTATAATACTGAAACACCAGAAGGAATGGAATACAATTAGCCATGCTAATAAAATAAAAAATGTTTTCATCAAATAGGAAAAAAGGAAAAAATTTATATTTGTGAACAAAAACACTAGAGCAGCTTGAATGCTTTGACCTCTTGCAAATGCACATGGAAGGACAAGTGCCATGCACTCACAAGCACCACTTATCACGCCTTTCTGTCTTGCATCATATAGCTCTGCTTAAATGGAGATGTGCACCTTTCCTCCAGCCAAGCTAGAGTTAGCCCTTACAACCCTCCTCACAAGGAAATGAGACGAAATGATTCAAGGGGCCCTCATTAGTGCCATTTGAGTTGAGAGATCTATTTAAAAAGGTGGCGAGCACCACTTTCTGCAAACAGTGAAAGGCATTCCTGTTAGCTTGGCATGTAAAAACACTTTTGGATGTGTTCCTAATTGATATACTGGTCTGCTAGGCGAGGTATGACTATACCATAGACTGTATAAAAATATAACTATACACTAGAGGAAATGAACACTAGACAAGAAGCACTGATTTTAAAGGCTGTCCTTTCATTTCTGCATAATTAACAATTAAACTGTAACCAGCACTAAAGTTCTTTAATCAAGCAACTTGCTTAGAGGATCTGTTGAAATTACATTCATTGACAGTTTAATGTTTTTCCTGGATTTGGTAAAATGTTAAGATTTCGTATTTTAGTTTAAAACTGCTGAGGAGGCAACAGTGAGAAACATCAAACAGCACTGAACCTTGAAAATCACAATGTCACAATAAGCTCCAGTGAAAATCAAAGCATAAGAGAGGCATTGGATGTGACAATACCTTCCACCATTAATGCAATGTGACCTGGTTCACCACCAAAAAGAAACTTCTCTATCTGCATGTATATCCATCACCCTGTGATAGAAGGCCAAAGGCTGGAAAAACAAGTCTTACAGCTTTGAATATAGCTTCCATGTTAGAATGTCCACTATAACCCAAATGTAATAAGGTCTAGTTTTTTAACACCATTCTAATGGCACTAAAACTGAAAGGCAACGGACATTAAATAGTATTTCAAACTTTTATCTGCAGATGGATGAAATCCCTGCATTAAGAGTTGCACGTTTTTTAAATAATTATTTTAAAATCATGCACGCACTGAAAATATTCCAAGTTTAAACATCATCTTGCTTCTGAATGACCTTTTTACCCCACTGATCCATAGCAAAACAGGTTTTGAATTTTAAGAAAATTTCCATGGCTGATTCAAGTTCTGACGTGGAGGTCAGAACAGCTGAGACCCTGGCTCACGACGACTGAAGACTCACCACTTCAGGCTGCACCTCTCCCTATCCCTCCCTACCTCCCTGTAATCTCTAAATTGACTGTAAGCTTAGTGTTAGAACTAGGTAGCTGTGTTGTAGTTGACTTAGTTAATGCACTTGTGTCTTAACTACTGCTTGTATTTTTGCATAGACTACGTTGTTGCTGTTCTTGTTTGTGTTAGTGTTAATCAGTTTAAACTACAGGGTCCAAGTTAATGCGGTTGTTCCCTTTACTTGGAACGGTACTTCTCTCTAGGGTTATCGACACACTTGTTCCTGGTTATGGTTATACACTTTGTTGTACGTCGCTCTGGATAAGAGCATCTGCCAAACGCCTGTAAAGTAATGTAATGATGAATGATCATACTAAATGTGTAATAAATGCCTATTTTTAAGGGAAAACATTTTTGTTTTATAATTTACGTCAAACATATTTTTCATTTGGATTATTGTAGTCATGATATTTACCTTGATTTCGATCAATTTTAAACTGTTTTTTTGATGTTTTCAAAGGTACCAATGGCTTCAAATTAGAGTTAAGGGCTCAAATTAGGGTTCAGCTAGGGTTAGGGTTAGGAAAACGGTAAGTCTGAGGGTTGAGGCAAGTTTACGGTTGTGTTCAGCAGCTTGAAGAAAGGTTGGGACATGAGTTTTATTGATTTTGAATGAGCAAAAAAATGTCTAGTAGCATGTGTACCACTGACCATACAAAATGTCTATACATGTGTTTTTCTCATGAAAATTTTCGTTTTTTAAAGACTCAATCTATTCAATTTTCATGTAAATTATAGGTATTAGTATTACTTGTTATCCACATTAAATGGGTTTAGGGTTTTCAAAGGTACCATGGCTTCAAATAGAGTAAGGCTAAATTGGTTGCAGTTAGGGTAGAAAAACGTAAGTGAGGGTTAGGCAAGTTTCAAGTATGTGTTACATGATGCTTGAAGAAGTGAATTGAGTTTTATTGATTTGAATGAAGAAAAAAAAAAGTCTTAGTAGCATGTGTACATGACCATACAAATTGTTAATCAATGTTTTTTTTAGGAGAACATTTTTCTTTTAAATGACCTCAACTAGAGTTGCATTAAATTATAGTATCAGAATTACCTGTTTCAACCATTTTAAATGGGTTTTCAGGTGTTTGGTCACAGGCTTAAATAGGTAAGGGCTCAAATTAGGTTTCACTAGGGTTAGGGTTAGGAAAACGTTAGTTGAGGGTTAGGCAGTTTACAGTGTGTTCAGCAGTTGAAGGTTGGGACATTTTTATGTTTTGAATGAACCAAAAAAATTTTAGTAGCATGTTTACCCATGACACAAAATGTCTAATAAATTTTTTTTAGGGAGAATTTTTCTTTTTTAAGACCTAAAAATGATTGGCATTTAAATTATAGTTAGATATTTACCTTGTATCCGATCATTTTAATTGGGTTTCAGGTGTTTCAATGTTCATGACTTCAAATTAGAGTTAGGGTCAAATTAGGGTTTGAGGTTAGGTTAGAAAAGGTAAGTCTGGTAGCTTGAGGCAAATTTACGGTTGGTCAGCATTGAAGAAAGGTTTGGGACATGATTTTGATTTTGAATGAACAATAAAAATGTCTAGTAGCATTGTACCACACCATACAAAATTCTAATATGGATGTTTTTCTAGGAGAACATTTTTATTTTTAATAATAGTAGCTAGTTAGTTGATTAAATTAGTATTCATGTATTTACCTTGTTTCCATCCATTAAATGGTTCAGTGGTTTATGGTACATGGCTTCAAATTAAGTAAGGTCAAATAGGGTCAGCAGTTAGGTTAAAAACGTAGTCTGAGGTTGAGCAATTTTACGTTTTTCATCACTTAAGGTTTGGTTTACAATGAGTCATTATTCATTGATAACCAAAAAAAATGTTATAGGTGTTACCCGACCATAAAATGTAATAATGGTTTAGGGAGTAGTTTTTTTAAAAGTGCCAGTATATGATTTATGGCATAAATTAGTAATGGATATACCTGTTTTCACATTTAAAATGGGTTTTTCAGGAGTTTTTAGTAAGCTCATTAGATAAGGCAAATTAGTCAGTAGGTTCTTGAACGTTTAATGTTTAGGGAGCAATTTAGGTTATGTTCACATTGAGAAGGTTGAATAGGTTATATGTTTGATAGAAAAAAGTTGAGGTGTACCGTGATAAAGTTAAGAAAGTTGGAGATTTTTTTTTTAAAGCAAAATATTTTTAATATGTATTATTTACCTGTTTCTCCATTAATGGGTTCAGGTGTTCAGGTACCAATGTTCAAATTAAGTTAGGCTCAATTGGTTCAGCTAGGGTTGTAGGAACGGTAGTCTGAGGTTGGCAAGTTAGTTGGTCAGCAGCTTGAGAAGTTGGGACAGGTTATGTTGAATGAACAAAAAAGTCTAGTGCATGTTACCGACCATACAATTCTAATACATGATTTCTAGGAGAATTTCTTTTTAATGACTCTAATAGATTGCTTTAAATTATAGTCTGTATTCCTGTTTCCATCATTAAGGTTAGTGTTCAAGGACAATGCTTCAATTGGTAGGCTCAATTAGGTTCAGCTAGGTGGTTGAAACGGTAAGTGGGGTGAGGCAAGTTTACGTTGTTCAGCAGCTGAGAAGGTTGGACATGGTTATGATTGAGAACAAAAAAAGTTGTGCATGTTCCGACCCAAATGTCAAACATGATGTTTCTTAGGGAGACATTTTTTTTAAATGCCATTGTTTGCATTATTAGTCATGATATTACTTGTTCATCCTTAATGGTTTCAGTGTTTTCAGTACCAATGGCTTCAAATTAGTTAGGCTCAAATTAGGGTCGCTAGGGTTAGGTAGGAAAACGGTAAGTTGGGGTGAGCAGTTACGGTGTGTTCGAGCTGAGAAGTTGGGACATGTTTTATGATTGAATGAACAAAAAATGCTAGAGCATGTTACCGACCATCAATGTCTATACTGATTCTCTAGGAGAACATTTCTTTTATGATTTTACCTTGTTTTCCATCCATTTAAAATGGGTTTTCAGGTGTTTTCAAAGGTACCAATGGCTTCAAATTAGAGTTAAGGGCTCAAATTAGGGTTCAGCTAGGGTTAGGGTTAGGAAAACGGTAAGTCTGAGGGTTGAGGCAAGTTTACGGTTGTGTTCAGCAGCTTGAAGAAAGGTTGGGACATGAGTTTTATTGATTTTGAATGAACGCAATAAAAAATTCTGTAGCATGTGTACCATGACCATACAAAATGTCTAATAATGCATTTTTTTTAGGGAAAACATTTTTTTTTTAAATGACCTCAAACATATGATTTTGCATTTAAATTTAGTATTCATGATATTTACCTTGTTATCCATCCATTTTAATTGGGTTTTCAGGTGTTTTCAATGGTACCAATGACTTCAAATTAGGTTAGGGCTCAAATTAGGTTCGTAGGGTTAGGGTTAGGAAAACGGTAAGTCTGAGGGTTGAGGCAAGTTTACGGTTGTGTTCAGCAGCTTGAAGAAAGGTTAGGACATGGGTTTGTTAATGATTTTGAATGAACCAAAAAATTTCTCTGGTAGCATGTGTGCCTATGACCATACAAAATGCGTAATAAATGCATATTTTTTTAGGGAAAACATTTTTGTTTTTTAAATGACCTCAAACGTATTCATGATATTTACCTTGTTTTCAATCAATTTTAAATGGGATTTTCTCAGGACATGGGTTTGTTAATGATTTTGAATGAACCAAAACATTTCTCTAGCAGCATGTGATGATGACGATGATGATGATGAAGAAGAATGGAACGGAAGTGGTAGAAAACCTCAGGCTGTAGGAGGTTCCCTTAAACTGCGCAGCAAGTGCAGAAATCCGTGAGAATTCCTGCCACAGCTGTTCAAGAAGAGTGCATTTTTTCCTCAAACAGTAGGAACAGAAAAAATAAAAAATGCACAATGCTTACTTTGATCCCAGGGGATGTTTTAGGAAAATAGGCCTACTCTCTAAAAGTATCCCTTTTCTTCCCAACCAATTTTGTAAGTTAAGCTAATTTTTACAAACAGTTATATTCTCAGTCAATTCACCCACAGTCAATAAGGGTTAATCAATCCTGGTTTCTGTTCTGTCACTATCCGCCCACAATTTACGCAAAAGCTTACAGTGGAATGTATAACAGGAGGTGCCTCGGTATATAGTATACAATTTATGGCAACAGTAGTGCAACCTTTGCAATAAATTTATGAATATAATGACATATGACAGCACAGTTCACTAACCGATGTAACTGCACTAATTAAAAACAGCAGCTGTTTCTTAGTCACAACTAGAATTTTATGACTACAGTAGAAATCCCATTTACTTTTTCACAGCAAATTCTGAAAAGTACATTCTACCAACACCAAATCTCCGGCAAAGGTATGACCCGTTTTCAATACGCACGTAAAAATTTGAGTAACAAATGCAAAACATTCATCTTTGACCATTTCAAATTTCAAACCGAGGGGTAAAATCGCAAAAAGAAGAAGAACCGAACTGTAGCATATGCTACAAGGACAACAAAGCATAAGATGTGCCAAATATGAAGATAGTTTAACAGTTTGTGGTAACCCGCTTTTAACTGCAATTTATGGCAAAGGAACAAGAAAAATCAGCAATTCAAAGAAAGGCAAACGGTGCCAAAACATCATAAATATGGGCCGACTTTTCAGACCCTTCGAAGTGAAAATATGAGTGTAACCGACTAGACTGTACACCTTCAGGACTCGTGTGTGGACCAGCAGAGAGAGAGAGAGACAGAGTAGCATGACACACAGACGGCTGCACTCGCATGCAAAGCCAGGGTTCCGGCTCTCATCCATACAGGAAAAACAAGCCCCTGTAGGTCACATGAGAGGAGAAGGGAGGAGGTGAAAATGCCGGACTCCGTTTCTGACAGGATGCGTAATTATGAACCATCTGCTTCAAGCGCGCTCTGATGAAGAAAAACAAACGAAAAGTGTGAAAAACGTTGTTTGCCTGAGGGGGGAAGGAGGTTATGTGAACCTCCTGGTTTAAGTGGTTTGAGGCCCTTATTACAACACCTCTGTGGACTACAAAACCCAATCTCGGTACCGCTTGCAATGGTGGTGGGGAGATCGGCCTAGTGCACCTTAACAACAGCATCCATGTACAACTCAAAACAGAAGCTATTCCCAAGACTTGGTTCACAGGGTTCCCGCTCATCCACATGAACAGTCAAGCATAAGGTTGCAGTCCTTTTCAGGGTCATTAACCCCAATGATATCCCTGTGCAGATGCAGATGGGCAGTGTAACATTTGTACAGTAGCAGCATAGCAGCAAGTAAACAACTCTAGCGTATCATGGCAGCCATACCTCCTAACAGTGATCTGTAGAAAATATAACAGGTGTATTTGTTACTTCTCACTGAGCAAGTTTCAAGTGTTTTGTGTGTGAGGACCAAATAAGTGTCAATGCCAGTAAAGCAGGAAGTCATGATGAGGCTAAGAAATCTGAATAAATCGGTCAGAGATCAATATAGGTATGAGAGAATTATGGAATGTTCTTTTGCGGTATCATTTGAATGTCCAGAGGGACAAATCCTTAAGACCTGTGGATAGCCTGTGCCCAATGAACATGAGGTAGGGTTTACCAAAGGAAATGTCCCACACAATGAGTGTATCTTTTTTTAAATTAATAAACTGACAAAAAAAGACAGAACATTTAACTGGGCCATAGTGGCACTGCCCATTTAACTTCAACGGAAAGTTTCCTTGTGTGCGCTTTCAAACATCTGTGGTCAGGTCCATTTCTCAGGAGGCGTGGGGGTGGGATCCTGCTGACAGTGCCTCTTGGTGAAGAAGCACTGGAATGCCCCTCTGTAATTAAAAATGTTTCCCCTGTAATGAGGTCCCTGCCTGTACACCCTTTAAATGGAGTCTTCCTCAGGCAGACGGGAAATTCCGTCTCCTACGCACTTAAAGGCCCACACTGCAGTGTGCACAACCCAAAAAAAACCCCTCAAGTCTTCCAAGTGCCTCTGGCTCTTTAAAGGGGTTTTAATGCAATTTAGCTTCCTGGAGCTGTGGGGAAACAGTTGAGGAGTCACCACTCAGATTTAAGAACTGTTCTAACCAGACACAGCTAGACACCTTTCACCATTTTGTACCTGTGGCTAATTACACAACCCAGATAGAACTATTTTTCCAATTACCAACTTCACTAATGGCTCAGATTAAACTGCAAAGACTTCAATTCATATGAAATATTTCGGAAAATAAATCATAGTTTTCTTGCTAGGATTAGTGACAGAGTTTAATGTTCAGGTTCCTGGCTAGAGATAAGAGAAACATTTTTCATTACTTGACAATGAAATTAATAATTTTATTATTTATTTTTAATTTTTTTCTATATACAATTTTCAAAGACATAATTTCTGCAATAAGTTTCACATGAAACAAAGTTCATTTGAGGGTGGGTGGAATTAGCCTAGATTAAAAATATTTTTGGACGCCCAGAGCTGTCAAAATACTTTAAGGGTGACAGTTCCAACAAAGACCCTTAATTGAATGCATTTCAAATTTTAAGATTCTCTAATATTTCATGGTAAATAATATTGCAATCAAGTAGTTTGCTAGCAAGCTGGTCATTTGATAATTTACGTTTTACTCAACACGTACTAAATACGATAAGCCTATATGTTTTGCTTCGTGAATTTATAAATGCAGTGATGCATTGCCATTTTAGACAACAGTTGAACTCATTTACATTTAAAGAAATAGTTATGCCTTCAGTTCCTGATTAGGTATATTACCATTCAGCAGATGCTGTCTGTGGATGGACGTACCTAGTATTTCACAAGATGATGAGCATAGCATCACATTAGGGCCAATTAAGCTACATGCTGATTGCAACATTCCTACTCCAGCTGCTACATTTTACATTTGGAAGGTCGGTGTAATATTCCTATCTTATGTAGGCTACTGTAATACATTAGTGTAAAGCATAACAACCATCTCTTCAGTGGCAGCTCAGGAATGATATGAACCTGAGGGTTACAGGAAGTGCTACTGAGACAGCATCCTAATATTTACTGTGAAAATAGCAAAAGGGCTGTTTAAATGTATTGTCCCAAGTTCAGAACAAACTTTGAGTGGATACCTTGATACCTCATGAACCCCACACATACACTGGGACAAACCGGCTCTCAAACAAACACGCAAAGTTTTAGTTCACGCAGAATTCAAACAAAAGTTTGAGGCATTGAGTGAATGCATTACTGACTCCACCTGCAATATATACATATATATATATAGGCCTACTCATATTCATCACGTTGAATATAGTGTAAGCTGTATTAAATACTGTATGACCTATTAAATACTTAGAACTATAGCTTCAACACTACAAAAGAAGTTGTGTTGATATACACAAATTATACATTTGGGCTTAATTCTTATTTAATGAATAACTCAATTCAAATGCATGTTATTTGTTCAGTGTTTTTCAGAGACATTGTCAGAAGGCAGCTTCACAGAAACCACCACACCCAAAAAAATTAAAAATTAAAAATTAAAAAGCAAGGTTAAAAAAAAAAATAAAAACACTTCTCAGTGGGAAGAAATCTCAGTAGGAATCTGGCTATAGAGGGGGAGCTGGTCAGCACGGAGCCAGTAATTAAAGTTTAATTAATGCTGCTACTCAAAACACAAAATCTAATCTCTGAAAGGATCATTACTGTAAGTACTATAAGTCTTACCCTCACTGGTATTTTATCAAGTGAAAGTGCAAGAATGATTGGTTTAATGTGTGTTTCAGTTTGCAATACTGCAGATACACTGATAACACACAAAAAGATGCAATACATTTTAAATGCACCATCACAGTAAATAAACACACTTTAAGACCAATCAGATGGTGGCACATGGAGTTGATAATAGGTAAATAGCCTACTGTGACTAGTGTCCTATGGTGTTCATAATGTAATTACTGCTAATTTGCTTTTAAATAAGATCATCTACACCATCGCCGTGTCCAGTACTTAAATGAGACTGTAGTATACAATATGCATAGAGCAGTACAGGATTGAGATGAACAGTTGAGAGATTACATCAACAGATGGCCCTTTAAACTAAACATGGCACCTTCAAAGTCAGACAGAGTTTTCAAAGCACTGAACAGTATTCATCAAACTGAACCGAAGTCTTATCGGTATAATGTGTCAAAATGTAGCCTAGGTGAAACGGAAACATGTTGAACTGGACGATGGAACCCCTGCACATACTCGAGGGCAGATACTCTAGTCAGCTACCCTGCAGAATGTGAGCCAATTCAGGGGGAGTCTGATTTCGAGTCTGTTTATGTTAGAAGTGTGTCTGATGTTGGTGTGGACAGGTCAGCCACAGTTCAATGGGACTTGTGTACGGTGGGACCATATGACAGGCCACATGTTACTACCCTCACACACAAACACATGCAGAGCACAAAAACAAACAACAAAACAGTTAAGAAACAGAAAAACGAACAAAAACAGTATGCAAATTAAACAATGGTTATGACAAACATAGGAAGACAAAACAAAGAGTCTAACTCAGTAACTGACTAATGGCATCACTGAGCCTCACTTTACTTCTACATATCAGAACCAGAGTACAGCAGAAGGACAGAAGGACTCCGTTGTGAAGAATTATCTCATGCCGTTCGAAATGTGAGAAAAGATATGCTGACTAGATCAATACCAGCTTGCCTCAGACATGCTTAATCATTTAACTAATCATTTAGCTACATCATGGGTGTCAGACTCAGGTTCCAGAGGGCCACCGTGTCAGCTGCCTTTTCCTGCATTTCAGCACTTAAGTGATTCATTTCAGTCAGTGATTGGCTAAAGAGTTCACACACTTTCTTCCCCCCCAAGGCCCAAGGTCCTGCCGATCGAAAGGAAACCACAAAAGCCTGCGGACACTGAGAAATGAATCTGAAAACCACCAAGCTCCACAAAGCGAAATAAATCATCTTCATCAACAGTCTACCCATCTTAACGCCACAATCAAGCAAACAGTGTGAAGCTTGTTTGGCAGCAAAAGCCAGTTTCACAACAACCGGACAGCAGCTGACTGTGACCCGTCAGTCACAAACTGTAAACACATACTCTGTCCCGAGCTAATGCCCCCTTTGTTTACAGTCAGACCAGTGCTGGTTGCAGCATTAAGCACTCCAAACTCCCTCCAAGTTTGGCAGTACAGATATCAAAGACAATAGACTGGTTTGGTTTACTTTTCATAAGCCACTATGATGAACATTGTAAAAAAAAAAAAAAAAAACCTTTCACCTTCGCTCAAGTCTCTATGTCAGGATCAGATAAGAGACACCACCCAAATATCAACAGCAGTACAATAGCAGCATGCTCATAAGTGTGTGTGTTGACTGTAAATTTCCAGTCATCCCTTCACACAATCTTTGGGCAAAGAAAAAGACTGTACTGCCAGGAGACATTGGAATGCTACTGCTGGGGGGGGGGGGGGGGGTCGTGCTTACATCACAGGACAGGCATTTTAAACAAGACCAATTTCATGTTTCTTGCTCCGTTCAGTAAATTCTAGTTTTATCTTGCATCTCAGGAGCAGACAAACTTGACCCTGAAATGCCAAACAAGTTTTTGGTTTATGGTCTTCCCAACCCCTTCGTTATATAACCAGAATTAGTATAAGACTAACGATAATCTAGCATCAGAGTAGACATCAAATGTGAAAGACCAAGACTATGACGCAACTAAAAGTCATGGGTGATTGGAAATTTGAGATTTGAAACACAGCGGCGTTTTAATTTGCAGAGAGAGAGAGACAGAAAGAGAAAGAGAGAGAGCCCGGCTATGGAATGTGAAAATGAATGCTCTTCTCTCCGTCGGCCGCCGCTCCAGCTGTCACAATGCTGGCCCAGTCAGTCCAGAATCCGCCTGCGGTCTGTACGCCCTGCGCTGTGCACACAATCGGGAACTCGTCACTCCACCGCATACCTACACCCTCTCTCCCTCTTCATTTGCTAAAGATAGCGGCAGACTGCAATGCAGCCTTTAAAAAAAACCCACCACCACAAAACATACAGACCTAAAATAAATATTTTGCTTGCGGCCGAAGTGACCAGCAAATAGTCAATACGAAGCAATCGCTACCAAACTACGCAGCCAACTATCCGTGATAGCTTCAAAAGTCGCAACTCGACAACCTTTTTGCCAAATAAAGTCAAACGACAGTTGGATGCTCGAATGAACAGATGGCACAAGGAAAAAGGGAACGTGTCTTCCAATAGAAAAATAGCTCCACTTCACTTCTCCATTACAACAGGCCAGATGTAGCTCAGCTTGTTAGCTGGCCAAGTTAGATCATTTGATTTAACTAGCCCAAACACCAACGGCAACTACGAAGTGATCTTCACATTTTATAATCTAGGGACCCCACAAACAATTTATATCACCCGTGCGGGACACAGAAATTAGCGGAAATAACGTTACATTATTGGGATCGCACCGTACGGAAAACATAAGTCTATGAAAGTTAACACGGCGCAAAAACCACATGGACAATTTGACTTCGGGGCTTCTGTTGTCGGTCGAAAGTTGAACCTGAACCACAAGTTTTATACTCGATATCTCTCCTTCCCAGCTTTGACCAGGCTGACCATCTGAATGGGGGAAAATTCACCAGTCGGCTACTCTAGGCGCACCTTGAGATATTAACATAGCAAGTCACAAGAAAAGGGAATAAGTGATTTTGGTAACGTCATTGGGTTGATATTTCCATTAGTAACTTTTCATGTGCGTTTACCCGTGGAAACAAATAGTTTTAAATGAAAAGCTTGTTCACGTAGTTTAACCATAGTTCTGCTAGCTAGGCTACCTGTGGTCCGGCTGCTAGCTAAGCTAACTTATTAGCTTGGCAAGAAGTCGACTTACCTTCTCAGAAATGGAGGACAGCCTCTTTTGTTTGACTTTTCTTCCGACACTCAATCCGGTTTAATAATGCCCATGTCCAGTACTGTTAATTGAACACATCTAACCAGAATTAAATATAGAAAGCAAAAAGTTTACTTATTACTATTCCCCCTTTCCGCGACCTGGTATTGACCCCCTCTCATCAGATTCGGACGGACGGGACACGGCAATGCCAGCCTTTGAGGGGGTGCAGAGGGTAGTAAAAAGGAAAAAGTTGGGTGGGGGCGCTCTGTCCTTAAAAAATAAAACAATCCTCGCACAGCAAATAATACTTTGCTAAAGCCAAAATGGTTCTTTAAAAAAACTATTTCTCGGATTCGCGGAGTATAACAAAGTTTAAAGCGAAAGGGGGAAAAAACAGTAAAAGTTGAACAACTGTTGACAGGGAGTCGAGTCCCTGCTAAAAACTAGGACGAAATCTTCAATCTCCGTTTCTCGCTCCGGACAGGATAACGCAACTGGTGACCTCGCCTCCTTCTATACAAGGTGGACAGAGTAACAAAAAGTTTGGTGAATGAATTAGGGTAGTTTTGATTATAAATGGAAATAAAAATAAAAAATAAAGTAAAAAAGTTGCCGGCAGCCGCAGTGTCTGCGTGCGGCCCGTCTGTCTCCCTCGCCTCGCGCCCCCCCTTCTCAACTCAGCGGCTGAAGCCGGACGCCATCTCCCGCGTGACGTCAACCTAGGAACGAAAGGATCAGGCAGGATTCTTAAAGGGAAAGCGTTCACGTTACATGTGTTCAGCTAGTTCTAACTATCCTCCTGGAGATATTTGAATTTGCAGGACACTGGGAGAGGAAGAATTTACTGACGTGTGGTGAGAGGGTTTGTGTTATAAATGTAAATGATGTGACACGAGGAGTAAGATATTGATAAATTATGGAATATTATATGAATATTTTTTGGAATAAAATGTGGGAATGGGAAACTATGATCATTGTTTTTTTTAATTTTTAATTTTATACTACATTTAGAATTAATAGGGGCCATGGTTATTTTCCTTGATTTTTGTGAACTTGTGTGCGCTGGACAATTTTATTATAGTAAACATGATAAAGGAACCCACTTAAAACCCACTGATTTGCTCTAACATATGTGTGAGCAAACTATACTTTTGTAAGTACCGTTGTGATTTCGCAGATTGGCATGATTGTAAATATAGAAATCCATTCAAAGTTATGATCCTTTTATTCGTACTGTTTCCAGGAAGTTAGCCGATACATCAATTAGTCTTCTTAAGTGCTCAATGTAATATGATTAAACACAAGGCAGACTATGACTATTGAACACAAGACAGACTCTCTCTAGGACAGGGGGAATGGATTTAATTACTGACAGGGATGCTTGTGTGGCCCTGCTGCAACATTTCTCTCCCCAAATCTCAACGTTACCTGTTCCACAATCAGCTGTAGAATTTGGAACAAATTCCATTTCCTCAGGAATTTGGCAGTAAGGGTAGGGACCTAAATTATGGAAACCTTGCGTCAAGTGTACATGTGAGCGAAACACTGACTTGCTAAGCTTATGAATTTATGTCCTGTTGGTATTGTTTTACTTCAAGTTATAATAGCATCATAGATTTTAGAAAGCAGAATACGAAAGTCTTGTCGATATATACAAAAAAACCTAGCTGTTAACAAGGTTTTTTTTGTCTGTAGTACTCTAGGGTAAGTCTCTCTCGTTATTATGGATACTGCTTTAAAAACGTTAGCAGGATATGTGCAGACCTGATTGAAAGTCAGTGATTGTGCAGACCTGGCCCTGTGCAGGTCTGAATGTCTGTGGCTGTGTGGGGGCCCTGGGTGTGCAGGATACCAGGTGCTTCCTGACCCGGTTACCCACCCTCTGCACTCCCCTACGCCACTCCAGCGTCGCAGAAACAAAAGACCCCGTACAATGACCTGCGCATTCCACTCTACTGCCAAACCTGCGCACGAGTCTGTAACCCATTAGGGGCCTGCCAGAAAGTGGATGAGTTGCTGTGCTTACATTTAAAGCCATTCTAGAACAGCGCCATCTCTGTCCAAGCCGGTGTAATAATGCAAACAATGTGCAAATCCAGCCACAGAGAAAATGGGATATGCAAATGCATTGTTTGATCACTGTACTACATTCCGCACTCACCGGAAAATCTCCTCCCTCCAATTCAGAACATAGCTTAAGGTTTCTGCAGTAATGCCGTAGTTTTAAGAGTGGTAGAAAGGCTCTATAATATCTTTGAAATTGAGGTAAATGTCTTGATGTTTTATATGCACAAATAAAACTATGCCATGAAATGATGTAGCAAAGATTGGAATGTTGGCTCTCAGTGTTTTTGTTTTTATTTATTTTTTATTTTTGTTCAGTTCAATATACATAAATTAATTTGTAAAAAAAAAAAACAACGTTTAGAACATGTAGGCACTGAAATGTGTTTGAGTTGCAGGGGAAGAGAAAAGGATCAGGAAGCTGAGCAGCTGTGGCAACAGGACATTACCTGAGACTGAAGCAGTAAAGAAATTAAAATAAAGATACCAGAATCTTAGGCAGTAAAGCATGAACTAAAAAAATCATCATTTTGATGTGTGGTTTTAATATCAGCTGGATTCTAACTGTGGAGAGGACAAAACCCTTGGCTGATGTATTTTTTATGACAAAGTGGCATTGTCTCTGTTTCATATTGTACCATGTCAGTGAGTACCTGACCCAGTACATCTAAACATACAACACAGTCTTCTAAAAGCCTCTGATACCAGAATGGCAGACATGCGCAAGTCTCTTATTCAAGAATTGCTTACATTTAATCACTTGTTCTATGGACTGAAGTTGTAATACTGGACACTCACAGGTTGTCTTTACTAGCTTCCAGTGCTGGGGGGTCAGTTGGTGTTTCTCTGTCACCCCCTGAGGAACTGCTTCTGTCACTGCAGCACCATGGACAAACAACATTTCGGCAAAAACAACTGGTGCAGTGAAAGAATTGTGGGTGAACATAACATCATTTATCTTTCTTTCTGAATAAGGTCTTCTCTCAGAATTTTAAAGTTACTATTCCTTCTTAGAAATAAAAAAGAACCTGCACGTCTTGGTATTGTCCTGCCAGAAGTAAGATACTTTCTGCGGTTTTAATCGGCCTACAGTGGTACAGTAACAGTGTTTTGTCCGGAAATTTTGTCTGGAAAGGGATGTTTATTCTGGAAAATTGTCTATTCCAAGAAATACACATGAATTTGGTGTTTTGAGCATATGCCCAATTTACGACATTTTTTGTGTCATGTCTGATAGACAAATAATTTTATTTGATGCATGTGAATAATTACCTATTGATGGTTTGGTATTGGGAAACAAAGAAAGCTGATTTTGTCCTCTAAGTTAAAACAATAATCATATAAATCAGAACACGAGTTAGCAGTCATTAAAAGCTACATGTTTAGAGACTAAAATTTGTAAATGCTCTCCAGAATTTAGAATATCATAAGTTTAAAAAATCTAAGAGATTTCCGCTGTCCACAGAACAGGTTTGACAAGTTCCAGACTCAGATTCCCACCAGCCCCCTCGGATGGCCTTATTTTGGTGCTTTGCCAGTTGAAGGCATCCCAAGTGTTCCAAATACTATGAGTCAGGCAGGAGGTGGCAAACAAGCCAGCAGCCAGTTCACCAACCTATCATCATAACCTGGCACCAACAGCCAAACTCACTGATCTGGGCTATGTCCAGGTTACAGAGCAATGCATCAAGGGCAAGCATATCTCAAAGATTGTTTTGTTACAAAGCTTTGCAAACTGTTTACACAGTAGATTAAATGTCGTGTTTAAGGCAAACCTTAGCAAAAATGTTGTAAACCTCAAACATTTTTCATGTGTGGCTGTACTTCCTTGTAAGGAATAGGGCTCCTGCCTCTCAATTATATATAATTGCCTCATTGTTTCTTCACTATTTCAGAAAACTGGAGTCTTAAAAAATAATATGTGCAAGTTTTAAGTCACAGGCATGCAGCTCCTGTTGGACTTCACATTACTTAAATGTTTGAGAGAAGAAATGTGATGATGTACCGTTTTACAATGTTCTGCAATTGAATTACTGATGTGTTTTGTTCACATTGTTTGTACAGTATACTGATGTTTTATAAGTGCCCTACTTGTTTAACGAATACATTTAATCCACAGGAATGCTTTATCATATGTACCACATTTCTTTTTTTTTTTTTTTTTACTTAATTCTGTTCACTTTATTTTACAAATAGAAACTGGTTTTGACGGTACGATAAATCAAGGTAAAATGAGATCACACTCAAGAAACCCCATGATAATGACAGGTTCTGATACGTAGATCGGCAAACTTGTAAATTGAATATGGAAACAGAAAAAGGTGGCACAGTACATATGATATATTAGCTTTCAAAGCAGTTTAAATCTGAGTTTTCATGTCTCATTACAGTAGTCTGGTGTCACACTGTAAAATAACTAAGTTGCAGTCGGCAAACATAGGAAATATGGATTTAGTGATGATTTGTTCATTACAGTTCAATTTGTGACCTGAACTATGTAAATAACACCAGTGGCCTGTTCACAAACTTTTTTGGGAGATACACATCTTTCAACTATGTTAAACTGTTCAATTTCATTTTTTCATGTCTTTAACGTTTTGGATCAAAACTGAATGTATATTCATTTTAGGTTGGGAATTCAGCCAACAAAATTCATATTGGTGTCTTGGCACTGCAGTTACTTTTAAAATCACTTTCTGTTGCACAACTCAACATGACTTGATAACCCTAGACAAAATTTTCAGTTTTGCTCAGTGCAGAAATCTTCCATCTAGTGGTCATCAAGGGAAACGAGCATATATAAAAGGAGCATATATTGAATCTGAATAAAATTAATTTTTCTCTTTAACAAAGCAAGTAAAGCCTTGAGTGATATTAATCAAATCTAATATGAATGTCTTATGAATATTATTTTAAATGAATATATGGTATATTAAAGAAAAAGTCAGACCTACATCATCTGAATGTAGCAGCGGTGTGTCTAGATTCTGTGGTTCAAAGCTCAGTAGGGGGAGACATTGCTCAGTGAAAATCAAGCTGAGAGCAGCATGACGTTTATGATTTTGCTTAAGACTATCTGACATACCCCTGATGAATGATGCAGACAATTAGAGTAAAACTAGAACATTGGTGTTTACAGCATTAAGCTGAAGGGCGCATGCTGTTCAAGTTGTGTGTGCGTGTGTGTCTGTGTGTGATGGTGTGTGTGCGTGCATGCACGTGTGTGCTTCTGTGTGTGCGTGCATGCACGTGTGTGTGTTTGTGTGTGTGTGCATGCATGCACGTGTGTGTGCACGTGGGTGTGTGTGTGTGTGTGTGTGTCTATGTGTATATGTGTGTGTGTGTATGTGTATGTGTGTATTTGTGTATTTGTGTGTGTGTATGTCTTGTGTGTGTGTGAGTGTGTGTGTATTTGTGTGTGTATATGTGTGTGTGTGTGCGTGCATGCACGTGTGTGTGTGTGTGTGTGTGTGTGCATATATTCCCTCTCAGATCCAGGTTCAATGAGGAAATGAGGAGGAAACATACTCTCATCTGCCCTCCCCGAAGGCCAGTATACACAAGAGCTTTGCAACAAAACTGTTTGTTAGGCTAGGGTAGCTTAGGAGGAGCTCTCTTAGTCTCTCTCTCCTTCTCTCTCTCTCTTCTCTCACAGGTATATAAACCCCCTCCCTCAGACACACCTCCTCCACAATAATAAAAACAAGAACCAAGCTTACACAATAAACGTTAGGATTTTTCAGGTGAAAAACATAAATTTCATCAGGTTTTCTCTTACAGGCAGACCAGGGCTGGACACACTGTCCACCCTCCAGTCTCAGGATCTAGCCTTCTATTCCTTTTTTTGTCAAGCTGTGTGTCATGCCACCTGCTATTTCCTAGAACTTAATAACACCTTTAATGCTCACCCACAGGAATAATTCTTTCCTCCTTGTCCTTGAGGGTGAGAATGCCAATTCTGGAGTCTGGGAGCTTTTGTAGCACTGCAGACTGTTCCTTTACGCCAACATTTTATTCAACCAAGCAGTCTTTTACAAATGTATTAAAGCTTGGCATTTTCTGCACCCATATAAAGTGTTTTATTGCCTTGATTCAGTCACACCCCTGCCATCAAACTGTAGCTAACGGATGTGATGTACTTTGATCAGAGATAGCGCTGGCTTCTAAGGGTCACCTGTTTGGATTTTCTGTGATTGGCTGCTGTCCACACAGGTGGATGACATCACAACAAACAGGCAATAGTCAGTCCATAAAAGGCAACGGTGGTGGACCTGGAGTATCTGACCAGCTGGAGGAGAAATGACAGTGTGGGAGTGTGAGATCACACAAGAGTGATGGTAGCCATCACAGTGCCAGGAACCAGTGGAGCTACAGCACATCATCAATCTCAGCAGACAGGGGACTGTCGAGGTGTGCTGGTGGAAGATCAGGCAAATTTCACTTGTCAGCTAGCCTAAGGCTGACATGGCCATTTTTTCATAATCAGTGGGAAATATATTTGATGCAATCTATAACAGATCCGAAGGTTTCAAATGATGTAGTTACAGAGATACATGGACATGATGTGGGCAGTGGTTGTGTGTAATATTTTGGCAGCTGGACACATTTCAAGCTCAGAGTTGAAATACAGTATGTACTGGAAATTTGAGCAGTGTCAGATTATACAAAATGTAGGCTATTTGGAATACGTGTCAGCATTAAATGTAGTGTCAGTAAATATTGTGAAATATTTGTATATTCTTTTTGGATATAAAGGAAATTACAGAAGATAAATAATCTAAATCAGCAAAGCTGAAAGTGGGGAATTCTATAAAGCAACAAATTAAATTGAAACAATTATTAATTATTAAGACACATGTCTGCTTATCTTAGTTTTTATCTTGGAGATGATACAGAATAGCCTCTTTATCACATAAAGCTTTGTATTGATGATATTCATGTCGTATAAACTATGGCATTTCCATGGAAAAACAAATCTCTTTATAAAGAAATGTATCTGTAATCTTATTACAAGACCCCTCACACACACAAACACACACATACATGCACACACACAGGCATGCACACACATATATCAATTAAACATCATGTGTTGTATTCATTCGCTGTATAGAGTATGTGACAAAAGTAATCACTTTAGCTTACAATTTTGGCATTGAAGAAATTGTGCCTGTAAACTAATTAGACAAATCTAATGACCCTTCCATGTAACATTTAGAGCATGACACTTGTGCACTGACACACAAGCTTCTGACTATGTGCACCATGCAATCACTGAAATGATATTCAGATGATACTGATGTCCATAACCCATTTAAGAGATAAATTAATCAAGATTTCAGGCAGAGGAACCTTTTTTTTCAAATGACACTTCCTAGTATCAGTTTGTGGAAGGCAGAATTATGAGGGGGTCCTTTTTCATCACCATGGTGATGATCTCAGCATTTGCATTTGAACGAATATAGCAGGTTACACAACAAAACACTGCGCTGTCCTCCTTTTAGTGGTCATTTACCTGAACCAACTTTGTGTGCTCCATGCGCATTAGAATACAAGATCATTTGAATAAAACTCATTGTACCCAAAGCTGACAAGACAGATGGCAGAGTCCTTAAATTTGCCCAACTGCATTTCGCACAAACTGTCGTGCTGCTTATGACATTGCACTGCATATTTTTGTGTCCTTCGAAGCAGCACATTGACAACTGTCAGCTCCTAACATGGCTCGAAGTGTTTGGAAGAATACTTTTGTGACTGGCTCCAAAATATACATATTATGGATATATTCATAATAATAATATATACATATGTATGAATTTTAATTCATTCATTATGCTTTACACAATTATGCATTTTGACAAATGTTCTACAAAAGCTATTTTAAGATACAATAACACAGTTATCAGTATGAAATGGACATCAGCTTTTAAATCTTTTTTGAAAACATGCTGTGTAACAGTTCATGTTGTGCATGTATTGGAAGTGATCTTAAATAATGTGGCTATAGACTGAGCTGGGTGCCCAGCAGCTAGTATAATGCTGATATCATGGATAGCTGTTAATCTACACAGATGAAATGAATGTCTTGAAACAAAGACACCAAAGATCAAATAGTGATAAATATTGCTTGAGCTTGTAGTAACTGTGTGGTCAGGGTACAAGAAGGGTTGATCGTGGCTCACAGTGGAGGTCTTGAATATGGGTTGGTGGGTGCAGGAAGACGGTAAGAATAGAGGATTATGTGAATCTGGTGGAAAGGAGGTTGTGTAATTAATCACTAGATCTGCATGTAATACAACCTCATGGGCTTGTAATCTCTTCTTTTTGGTTTAGACCTATGATTTAGAGAATCTGGGTTTTCACAGAAAGATCTTTCTGAGTAAGCCAAGGCATTACATGGTATCTGGGGTGCCTCCATTTGATAAGGCTGCCCTCTGCTTTTTCCTCATCTTCCTCCTCCTCGCTCTCCATCTCACTATTTAACAATTCCTCTGCCTCATTGTCTCCACTGAATTCCAATCTCCAAACTTCCAGCTTCAGTAAAAAAAAAAGGAACACAACCACGCAGGTGGCAAGCTGAGATGGAATTACATGCAACTAATGAACCATCACAATGTCAAAGAAGAAAATGCAACTAAGAAAAACAATCTTTTTTTAACTGACCTTAATCCACCTGACAGAAGTCACATAAAGTAGGCACCCAGTAGGCACTGATGATACTGACCCTGATTTTGTGATGATGAGCCAGAAAGCACTAAAGGGGTAAGCTCCATGATGTTATTACATAAAGGCTAGTTATCTCAGCTACTCAAAAATCACTTTAACAGAGATGGAAGGCACACTCCAGCTTTTAATACAGAACTGATAAGAAATGTTATGCTCACCCTGCAGCGAATGTTACTACAGCAAACAATGTTGCTATCATATGCCAAAGCCAACTGTGACACATGGACTTTTTTTTATCTCATGCTTAACTTAGAAGCCTCAACAACCATTACATTAAGACATTTAATTGATACACTCTTTTTATTTTATTTTGTGTTCTGGATAATCTTCAGCATAATGTCTGTCTGAGCTGTCAGAGAAAAACATAAACATTATCTCAATAAAATAAAGTAGATCTATAAACCATGAATTAGGAAACAATTACCTTTAAATATATGTAGGTATTTATACAAACACACATGAAATCTTTTGCTAGAAAATAATGCCTATGAATGCGAAACACTCCATCAACAAATATTTTTTCAGCACTTGCTGGCAGCTTTAATGTTGATTTTACATTTGTCAGCTGTGCACCATTTTAGGACTTGACCATTGGTTCACATCCCATAAAACAGGGTTTAAATAGAAGAAAAGAACATAAGAGAATGTGAGAAGAAGGATAGGGTGGAAGATGAGGGGTAACCTACACTATTCCAATGCTGTCTGTTTTAATTGGCGGGTGCAACCCAATGGTGACGTGTGATTTCCAGGGTGTGACAGGTGACACCCAATCAGTCAGCACTGGTTGCTAGTCTCCTGTAGTTCCTGGGATGGACTTTCCTATCAATTCCATGCTCATATTACTTCACCTGTCACAGACTGTTGACAAATTTTGTCCAGGGGAAAGAAGTATACCCACGTCCTGCTTGCTCCCATCGTCAGTCTTCAACCAAGCATGTAATCTGTCTCTGGCTTTGTTTTATTGATATGGATCAGACACGATAACTAATCCACAGGTTCTGACCAACATTTGTCTCCAGTACCAGCTACTGTACACAGCCGTAAACATAACTTACTGTCCCACTCAGTTCTCTATGCATCTGTTCTCTGTGCATCTGTTGATCATGCTGGATGTGAGGGGGTGGGGGTACAATGACCGTACTCTGCTTTCCAGGATGCTATGTGAAGTATCCATTCTTTTTCATTTCAATTGACCCCCATCATGTTGTGTGGATTGCATTCTTGATTGCACTCACATGTAGCAGAGTTCAGAGATGAGTAAACGCAAGGGACGCCATGCAGAAATTGATGTCACCTCATAGAGCATCACACTGAAAGTATGATTAGTTCCTTTGCCCAGGGACAGCAGCTGCAGCTTGGTGAGTTACTCATCTCCCTGGTTGTATACTGTGGATGGTGGGGGCCTTGGTTTGAAACCTGCAGCAGGCCTACTCTTGTTACATATCTACCGAAGCAAATTTTTATTACATTTTATTCATGACTTTGTCATGTAGCTGAAAAACCAGCTCTGTTTGCTGTCATACTATCATGTCAACATTGTGGTTTATTCATTATGCCATCCAATTCATCCAACTTAAATGGACTGTAGGATTTGGATGATTCCTGAATAGTTGAAGTGATTTGTTTTCTGCTTTGGAGGTCAGAGTGATTAATTCTCCTCAATGATGACCATGGCAGCTATGGCTAGGTGACCAATGGGGTAAAAGTCTGAAAAGACACAGATCATTGTATCACCCGGGAAGGGAAGGTTTCAGTTGGTATTCAATTGAGCTTTTACGTGCCAGTAGAGATTGCTCTGATTGGTTGTGAACCTGCATTACACTGTGTCAACAGCTGCTGTGCCAGCTGCACAGTCCTCCAGTCCAATGGCTTCACCGCCCAGCTGGGGGATTGTAAAGTAGGAAAGAAACAGTGACTGAGTGAGGGTGCCAATGCCAGTGTACTCCCAAACTGATGCCGTGTTGCCGCAGTAGTACGGGTTTAGAATTGTGATTGGGAATTCTAAACTGTGGATTAAAAGAAAGTGGCATGGAAAAGTAGATTATTATTTATTGGTGATGTTTTTGTTTATATGGGTCTGATCGTGTCCAGAAGGTTGATGTTGTTGGATTGTTTTAAGCCGGAATAGGGGTTATCTGTAAGAAAGTGAACATATTGGTTTCACTATGTCACATTTTATTTGTAGCCAGATGGTGTGTGTGCGTATGTGTGTTTTATGTCGACCAAATAAGGATTATTGGGCCAGGGATTCAGAGCTGTTTTTAAAAATGGGTTACATTTTTAAAAACTTAGTTACACAGACACTTGCATTGCCTTCTTCACCACAACACACATTGCGGGTGAATCAGAACACATCAAATGTTCAGTCCAACAGGAAAGCCAGAGGTCATTCCTGAATTTTGAATACTCTGGTCAAGGTTATGCAATCATGCTCCATTATCCATTTGAGAAATTACAGCACATTGGGTATAAATGTCTGCAGGGTGAAACTGTGCACCTACAGACAGTTTGGCACCTACAGACTGTACTTCAGAAATTAATCATAAGCTAAGTTTCCTGGATCAGCAGGGTCCCAGCTAACACAAAATATTTTCACAATGCTACTGGAATGTTTTAACACTACAACTACAATGCAGAAATATTACAAGAGCATTTTGTGTTAGGTGGGTTCTCAGCATTCAGGGTAATACTGTTCCTCTGACACACAGGTTTCTTTAGATTGCACAGGAGAAATAATTGCGGTTGTCTCTGCCAGTCACTGGCTAGTGGTCACACTCTAAGCTTTCTACTTTCGCAACTTAGCAGGTCATATACAATACAGTTGTATGAACTACAGTAGAGTTCATGGAAACTACACAAAAATAATTACAATCACACAAGACAATGAAATCGTTACAATCACACTAGACAAGAAAATGTCACAAACCTACCGAGGTGACACAGGACCTCCATTATCTTTTCCCAGCAAAAGGCAAAAACAGAACACCTGGAAACCGAGTGAATGCTTAAATATGAAAAATAATTTAAAAAAAGAAAAATTACATAATCGTTTTCAAAATTAATTAATTAAAATGCCCACACATTATCCTTGCCAAATAATTATATGCTGAAGTCTTGGTCATGATTCATTCATCTATAAAATATGTGGTGGAATTGGACAACCAATGTTGCTAAAAATTGAGGTTGGGGGGTGATGTGTTCCCTGTTAAACAGATAAAAAGTGATCAGTGCCCTGAATATTGTGCAAATTTCTGAGTGTGGTTTAGTTAGCAATACGAGAGTCCACGGGGATATGATCATATCTATGTGTTGTCATCAAAATAGCTTGTTTTATTGAAGGCACAAATTTATGTTGCCTCTTTTCTGCCTCCCATCACTTTCTTTGTCCCCATAATTTTGTCTCTTCTTTTTATTAATCGGTCCCACTTTAACTATTCCCAAGTACATCTCTTCCTCATAACTACTGTGACCTGCCTCCCTCTAGACTCTTCAATATCCCTTTATGGACCGCATGTCTCTTTCTCTATCCCTTTCTTCTCACCATAATCCGACAATCTCCCTTTCCTACCTCTCTCACTTCTGTCACTCTCTCTGCGCTGTGACGTCAGTCTTCAGAAGAAGATGGCGGCGTGTAAGAAGGCGGAAGGTGAGGAGGATTCAGGGTTTCTTAGCGCTTCTGTGTTTGTGCTTTCCATTTCCATTTACTTCCACCATTACCATGCCCCTTTCAATCAAGGGTTGGTCGTGTTTGTATGTGTGTTTATATTCCGCCACAAGGGAATTTCCGTGCGATTTCGCTTTACTGTGAGACATGCTATAAAATATTGAATATGCTAACGAGCTAGCCGACCAGCCAGCTATTTAAATAATGAAATATGATAATTTCAACGGGACAATCGGAGTTGCCTCTACAAATACATTTAAATGTGGTGTATTGTTATATGCATGTTCTTCGTGTGAATTATTTTACTAGTCCCCGTGCAGACCGTTGTCAGATGTATCTAGCTGTGGTCGCTAATACTTAAAATGGTTTCTGTCAGTCCACTGTGGGTAGGTAGGTGAATTGATCCCCTCTCCACCAGGGATGGGGGCTTCGGACGGTGGGGCACAGCTCACGACAGGCGCTGGATTGGGCCTGCGTGAACGACTAGCAAGACTGACAGTTGCGTGTAAACGAAAATGAATGTTAGAAGTCACTTGCAATGTTTGCTAGCAACGCGTGTAAATTATCAGACATTATTACAAATAAACTGGCTAGACGCTGACATCGTTTTATTCTGGTCAATTTTTCGAGTACACTCCAGCTTCTTTGCTTGCTAATAGACAGTGACAGTGAACTAGTTGGTATCATGTAGCTAGTTAATGTTAATGTTAGATATCTGGTAGTCTATACAGACAACATAATCACCCCGTGATTTACTGTAACTACTGGTTAGCGAGCAAGCGAATCGTAAATTAACTTGGTATCATGGTGAAGTATAGTTAGCCAGTTTGCCATTTAAGCTACATGGCAAACATGCCATCTAAGCTACATGGCAAAGTATATTTTTCTAATTTTGTGAATTAACCAAGTTATGCCGCCTGTAAACAATTACGTTGGATAAACGGTTCGCTAGTTAAGCTAGCTAGTTAACTAACGGACTGGGCGACTAACGTTAGCTAATGTTCTGTCGCTTGCTGAATGGAACGTATTTCCGCACTTTTATTAATATAATGGAAGGGTCGCTTGCATATGCAGACTAACGACGTTGAATTATATTATGCCAGCCAAATGAAAAACTCGAAGATTTGACAGGTTGACTATGTTCACTAACTTATCCGGTTTAGTAATCACTTCTAGGAAATGGGTAATGTAACGTACAGTAGCTACTTCGCTGTAAATTACACCTGATGTTGTCTAGCAACCGTGTTTTGGTGTGTTTCTGCGGGCTTAACATTTAAGAGCCATTTTTGTGATCTGTCTGAAAAGCAGTTGTCATGACTGTGACATGCAATGAGACTTGAAGACGAGATCGCACGATCTTTTTTTAACCAGTAAGCAATAATGCATTACAAATGTATTTATCACGATTTTATATTAACTTGTGAGTTGAGACCGCACGGAAACTGCACGCATCAGTGATAACAGCAGTTGTACAGCCTTTTTATTTATGTTTTGTGTGTGTGTGTGTGTGTTCGTGTTCGAGTTGCCCGTCCTCAGGTTGAACCCACAACCAATTATTGAAATAACCACTGGTTCAGTTACTCTGGTTACCAGAGTAACTGAAAAACAGTCAGTCAGATGTTTTTCAGCCAGAAAGTTATGAATGCTGACAGAATGGGAGTGTAGGTTTTTGAGAGAGTTCTCCAGGATTGCAGAAATTTCTGGAAAAAAAATTGACAATTGTAGTTAGTTATTTTTGGTATACCTGAAGAAGGAACACAACCAACAGTTGGGAATGTCATGTTTTGAAATCTTGCAAATATATTTGCTAGAGTATGGGAAGATGTACCTTGGCACAACAAGCTTATACCCATCAGAGTGATAGGTGGTTGGCAAAATAAGAATTGCTGGAAAAGAGATTTTCCTGACTTTTGTGCAGTAAGACTAAAACACAGTTTGTAGCAGAACAGTTTTCTAACTTATATTACAATGGTAATGTATACAGTTGTACAAATATGTTGGGCATGATTAATTCCGTTGGATATTGATGGCAAATGTATATGTGTACGGTACATTAGCTAATTGAGAGTGTTAAGTTACAGAGCTGTGAAGCAACCATTCTGTGCGCTGGTCATTGTCGTTTGGTGTCGGTGCAGATCATGTTCATCTTTCATTAATGATTCACACCTGTACAAGGCTGCAGTGCTATCATGGTTACACCTGTGAATGCCTCCTCTGCTAAATCCATCTCTTGTAGCTACTCTGTATTAAGGCAAGCTCCTTTATCAGGGCATGGTACTGGTCTTAATACTCCATAAAGTGAAGCATTCACACACAGACCTGATACAACATTGAATAACCAGTGACATTCTGTGTTATTGACTCTTCAGAGAGAAGAGGTACTGGGGAAAGTGGGCTAGCACAACAAGGATGAAGCATCAGTGTAGCTAACAAGGATATTCCAAAATCTTAGTACCCGTAGCACCAACATTGTTGTAATATTTGTAATTCAGAGTGAATACAGGAGATAGAAGTAGACTTCTCAAATACATCACAGTCTTACTTGCACCTTCTAACAGTGCAGTGCGTGCATGCTACTAAGAACACATAGGTTGCATTCCGTGGCATTATAGTTCTGATAATTGGACACCAAACTTAAAAATATGTTGCATTACACGTTTTTGTAGCAGGTACGCTTGTTCATGGCGACTCATCCTGTCACCAATTTGCTTAGCATGGATTAGGTTGAAGGGTTGAACTGAACTGCCTCACCAGTCACAACAAGAGCAGTGTCCCCTCTGGGAGTTGTAGTCTAAATCCTGTGTCCACCTCTTTCCTCCATTCCCCCTCTCGGCTGAAGCGTCCCTGAACCGCTGCTCACTTTGACTCATTTCCACCCTCTGTCAAACAGCAGCGGCGAAGGGCTCAATTTATTGAGATGAAAATTGAATCTAATATGGAAGCGGGTGTGTGATGCGGTTAGCTGGCGCGCTTTGCCGTGCTATTTAAAGAGGCGCTTGCGCCGCGGATGAAAAATGAAACGCATTAATAAATCCGGTGGCAGCGGAGGCTGGGAAGAAACCGGTGCCCAAAAAAAAAAAAAAATGTTCTGAGAAAAAGTTTGCACTCATGCTATGCATGCGTCTTGTGTGAACGAGGCTGCCCTTTTTCTGTGTACGTGTGTGTACACACAGGTGTGGGTAATTAGAAAGTGATTTTGTCGTGACAGAAAATAGGACTAGGTCAGGCTGAAAGGATAACACTGCCTTTGAGAGAAGGTCCACACTGATGATGATGAGTTGGATCTTTTCTTCCATGTTATCAAGCCATCTCGCTTTCTAAAAAGGGCCTCACATTGTTTAAACACCAGAACAAATTGAAGGCTAATTAGGCATACTTCTCATGTTCTGTCATTTAGAAACTGGGTCATAGAGTGTTGCTGCTTCCATCCAGGTTGAAGAGACCTTATGAATCACAGGTGCACACGTCTGGCCCTGGAGGTTCTCTGACCTGAGGTTCCCTTCCTCCCGGGAGCCTGACTACCCAATGATGTCACTCGCTGATCTGATTGGTCAGATTTCAGTTAAGGAGTGATGCTTTTGCTGCTAGGCCTTTTGCATGAAAAGAAGAACTTTCCTGATTTACATAGAGCTGGAACAGGACGAGGGTTGCGTGCCCTTGGTTTACATGGTCCGACGTGTGTGGAGTTCATGTCGCAGCATATCAGCGGCGACGGTTGTCAAGTTATGCTTAACGCAGGGCTTTTAGAGCAATCCCAATGCTGGAGTCAGACAGGCATCACTTGAGTTCCTGCGCTCATTAAAATGAACTAGCTGTAATACAGTGCCTGGCACGTGAATCGGCTCCAATGATGTGGGAAAGTTCTAAGTTTGAAAAAAAATGCTGGAGATGTGTGTAAAACATGCAGACGTTCGATAGGAAAGGCCTTGACCCTCCCCTCCTCCTCCCCACTGCCGAAAGGTACACAGACAATGATTTAGACTCCAGAGCTTTGTTCAATACCAGTTAGAACAGCTAAACCGAAGTATGGGGTGGTTTTGGTGTTATCGTGAGATGCGTCTATTTCATATTTGTTTTGGAAAGTTTTAATACATTATTGTCATGATGTGTGGTAGTTTTTGTGAAACCATGAGGAGTTTGAACTTGTTGATGGGCGTAGCCGACCATGGTAAATGGAGCGGAGAGTGGGGAGAAGCGGAGTGTGGGAAGTGAAGGTGGAAAGCAACTCAGGTTCTGCAGGACCCCCCGACCAAGAGGCACTTTTAAAGATGGGCTTTATAATTGATGAAATTGATTCATTATGGTCATAATGTGCCTGTACTTATTGTGCCTAATATACCCCACGCTCATCCTCCAGCTCAGGGGATCTAATTGGGTTTTGATGAATGACAAGCACGGCGCAAGACCTAATGTTCATGTCTCTGAGGTAATTGCACGGTTAGTGACAGCATTGTAATAATACGGGTAATTGGACCAGGGTGTATTATCGGCGAGGTTGGATTTCAGGTTCTGACTCAGAGCTTGACCCAGTTACCTCCGTGTCTGTGAACTGGCCTCATATTCTCCCTGTTACCACCCTGTCTTTCTCCGACTGACACCGCATCTCTGTATTATTACATATATTTTTTGGTGAAAATCTCTTTCTCTCTGTGCTGTTGACTTCCTTCTCTCGGTCACTTCGCTCCTTCTCCGTCTGTTGTCTCAAGATCATTCAAATCCATTCAAATTTCCGATAGGCTTTATCGGCATGGCGCCTGTGGCACCACCGCATCGCAAAATGAGGCGAAATGATAAGACTGCAAAAACGGTGACGTCACAGGGGAGATAGCAGGACGGCTGCAGCCTCTTGGAAGCCTCCTCCATCAGATTCCTTTTTACGTTTTATGTATCCCTCTTCTGCCTCCAGCTCATCTGTGTCCCACAGTCTCTTAGCCTGTGCTCATCCTTGCTCTCTTGTGTCTGTTTGAATTGCAAATGCGGTGCATGGAGAGTTCTCAAGTTTGATTGCGGGTGCAGTTGCCCACACATGCACATGCACTCTCTCTGAAACACACGCATTGGCTGATAAAGCAAATATCAGTTGAAGAAGAAACGTTTTTTTTTTTTTTTTATGGAAGGAGGCTGTTGTCATGGTTATGGGTAAGGCTTTAAGCCCTGTTGTCTTGAGTGTTCATCGGAGAAAGACATCTTTATGCATGTAGCACCAAGGCTACGCCGTAATGTTTTGGGTATCTTTCTGGACACTTCTCAATACAGTGACTGAGACAGAGTGGGATCACAACTGAACTTGTGCAGAGCGAGATGTTTTCGTAATTTTCCTTTTCATGGTCCCTTTTTCTGCTAATCTCATTTTCTGAACATCGTTGGTCATCTTCAGACTGTACAAATATGTGTACACAACACGTATCTTTGCATTTACGAAGAGAACGTTCAGGTTTGGATCCACCCCAAATATCTCCTTAAGGAAGGATGGTAGAACCGTTCTCTAACATATTGTTCTTCATTAGCCTACTTGCTATTAACTACTGTGCTTTCTTTTCAAAAGATGGCAAATTCCTTAAAAAATATAAAAATGTGTTTTTCCTAAGAAAATGTATATGAGTGGAATCCCATCACTGTGCCTGCACTGTATCTGCAAACCATAAACATCTGGTGTGTGCAAGTAAATTACACACTGTCCTTACAATACTGTTTATGTTCCAAATGAGTGCAATTTTCCACTGAAAGGCAAACACCAGTACTTAAATACACATAGCTGTGATATGGACACTGATATTGCACATCGGTCTCTAAGGGTGGCTTTGTTGTTTAACAGGACAAAATACATAAATGGCCACGTGAACACACAGATATCACTGTACCGTATTTTACATTTGTTCTGCGAGATTGTGGAAGTATTTATCCTTTTCTCTCTTTTACTCTTTTCCTCTCTCTCGTTTTTTCTTCCCCAGCCCTCCCTGCGTTTAATTTCGCTATCTTTCTCCCTCGCGCTCTGTCTCTTGCAAAGACGTGGGAGAGAACTCAGGAAGATTCTGCACCTACCAGTGCGGTATCTAGGCAACAGAGAACGATGGAGAGGGAGTGGAGGGGGGGAAATATGTATAGAAACAGAACGCAGAGCTGAGTTGGCTTACTTCCACACATCTCTGGATTGGCTGGAAGAGGCTATAAATTCCCTGCATTTACATTCGCTGGATCAGTTCTCACTTGTTTGAAACAGAATTCTGCATGAGACTGATGCAAATGAGAGTCAGTATAAAATGTTTTTTATGTATATTGTGCTTGTAGTACATATGTTATGCTTATATATTTCTATGTGCATATATAAATGTAAATCATCAATTGTAAATTATTCAGTTGTTGGGCAATTTTATTATTATTATTTGATTTTATTTAATTAAAATGTTTATTTTGGGATAATTCTTGTACTACATCGATTATTGACAATCTTTTATAGTGAGAGGGTGTGTTTTGTATGTGAATTTTGAGACTGTGTTTGTCTTTTTTTTTTCAAGCTACAGTGCCACAAATCCCTCTCAGTTTTCACTGTGAGGGGCAATAAAATACCTTCCTCTTGATCTTGTTATGCAACCTTTATACTGAGTTTCTTTACCGTATTGAATTTATGTCATAATCTATTGCGAGTATCTGCACATCTTGTGTAACATGGTTATTTTGGGTCCAGACAAGAGCATCACATAGAGGGAGGGGAGTTTCACAGGAGCACATTTATTTTCCCTTTAGCGACATGCTAAAGCAGTCTCCTGCTCGGAAAGGTGCGCAGGTGAGCACTGACCGTGTCTCGCTCTCCGTTTATGGCAGTGTCGGTGTGTGGGCCACCCTGGAGTGTGTGAGCGCCTCCTGCTGCCTGGAGGAGCTGTGCGTCGCTGCTGCAGCTTCACCATGAACAACAAGGAGAGCACGACTGAGTCCGGTGAGAGAGCCCGTCCGCGTCACCCGCTCACAGATGGAAGCGCGTCGCCGTAGCGACAGCCGCGTAAACAGTGACACTTTCTCTTTCTCTCCTCTGTGCTCCGCTGCAGAGAATAACAGTCAGATGAAGGTGTTTCTACCCAACAAGCTGCTGGAGTGCCTGCCCCGCACCTCCACCCTACCCAAGGAGAGACTGCGCTGGAACACCAACGAGGTGAAGGGCCGAGCGACGGGCGGACGGCTGGAGCGAGGGACGGGGAGGGAGAGAGGGAGGGAGGGACGAGGGAGAGGAGGAGGAGGGAGGGAGGACGGGAGGACGGAGGAGAAAGACGAGGGAGGAGGAGGGAGAGAGGAGAGAGGGACAGGAGGGAGAGAGGGAGGGACGAGGAGGGAGAGAGGGAGCGAGGGACGAGGAGGGAGAGAGGGAGCGAGGGACAAGGAGGGAGAGAGGGAGCGAGGGACGAGGAGGGAGAGGAGGGAGGAGGGAGGAGGGAGGGAGAGGGAGGGAGGGAGGGAGGGAGGGACGAGAAGGGAGAGAGGGAGGAGGGACAAGGAGGGAGAGAGGGACGAGGAGGGAGAGGGAGGGAGGGACGAGGAGGGAGAGAGGGAGCGAGGGACGAGGAGGGAGAGAGGGAGCGAGGGACGAGGAGGGCGAGGAGAGAGGGAGGGAGGGGAGAGAGGGAGGGAGGGACGAGGAGGGAGAGGAGGGAGGGAGGGAGGGAAGAGGAAGAGGGTGATGAAAGACGGGCGGGGGCGGAGCAGGGTTGTGCGAGGACACGCCGCTTGGCCTTTATGGTCCTCGAGGGATGCAAATGTGTTCTCCTGCAGATTTGCATATTAGCGGCTAATTCATGCCCTGGGCCCCTGGAGATCGGGCTACCTGTCCCACACGGGAGCGTTCGTTAGGCAATTATCACCTGAGTCGGAATGAAGAGCAGCCGTGCCCCCACCCCCACCCCCTGGGGACAGGTGCACACGTGGGTCATAGTGTTGCAGGCAGTCGGCTGTGCTTGATTTGGAATGTGAGAAGAAGGGAAAGTGGATGTGCGTACGCAGCCGAGCCCTGATTAGAGAGAGCTGCGGGGGCGACAGAAGAGCGAAGGACGCAGAGAGAGTGAGATGACGAGGGTTGGCAGAGTGATATCAGGCTGAGGTGAATTACCGCGAAGTGAAGATAGAGAGCAGGTGACACCCGGTGACCTCCCAATGTTCAGTGGTGTGATTGGCTCGAAGAAAAACGTTGTTTACTTAATGACTTTGACATTGGTAATGGCGAAATTATGCAAATAATTTTTTTAGATGTGGTGATATAAGTTTATTGCTGTTGTGGCGAATTGCTTCCTAGTTAGCTTCAGAAAAAAACTCAAATATCACATAATCAAATTCAGTGACATAATATGTTCCAAGGATAATGCATTTGCGTAATGAGTAATGACTCATTGATGTCAAGGCCAAATTATGCCGATTATTTATTTTTTTGGTGCTGTGATTTCCCCATTGTTGTGATTAATTGCTTACTAGTTCGCTTTAGCCAAAAGACACGCGTGTCACAGGTGGAGACGAAAAGGCAAGGAAATATGAGGGGAAAGTAGGACTTACAGACTGACCGCTTTCTTTTGCAGGAAATTGCGTCCTACCTGATCTCCTTCGATAGACACGAGGAGTGGCTTTCCTGCACGCTCAAGACCAGGTGACTGCCCCCCCCTCCCCCACCACCCCATGTCACTGTGACTGCCGCTCCCTCCCCTCCTCTTTCCCTCACACTCCATTAATCTTTAACGTCTCCTTGCGCAGAGTGATGTGACAGTGTTTCAGGATGATTCATTTTTAACGCTGTGCCCTAACAGCAGAATGTGTTAGAGATTCTGCCGTCTGGCTCTGAATGGCTCTCGGTGCAGCTAATAAAGTTACGCAGGGCTGGAATGCAACAAGCTGTGGTCTGCTGTGGTCTGCTCTCTGCAAAAGAAGCTTGTGCTAGACACAGTGCATTGACGTCTTAACGTGCAGCAGGGTAGCATGGCGCACCTGTGCTCTGCAGAAGGCGCACATTGTGTTCTTTCACCCGCAACAAAAGCAACGCTCCATTAGCAAACCCACACTCGTGTGCTCTAACCTAACTGTGTGTGGAACTGTCTTATATTACTGGAGGAGGAAAAATAATGTGTGTGTGTGTGTGTGCATGAGCTCACATGAGTGAGTAAGTGCTTGCGTGCGTGTGTGAGTGCATGAGTGCGTGCTCTCTCATGTCCATATGTATTTATGTAAATGTGATTAAACTGGCTCCTGCGTAAATGAATTGCAGATAAGAATCGTTCGTTGCTCTCCGTCTTGGAATAACACATGCAAATTGCTGAGCTTATTAGAATCCAGTCCTTGTAAGAGTTGCATTATCTACACTTGATGAGGCTGATTCTTGTAAGATGAATGTTTCCCGCTGTGCTCTTAGGATGACGTGCATACTGAAGGCCTCTCTCCCTCTCATTCCAGGCCCCTCAATGGCTCCATCATACTGTACAACAGGAAGAAGGTAAAGTACCGAAAGGACGGGTACTGCTGGAAGAAGAGGAAAGATGGCAAGACTACGAGAGAGGATCACATGAAGCTGAAGGTTCAGGGCATGGAGGTGAGCACCCCCTGCTGGACAAGTCTGGCGAAAATTAATTTAGTCCTGCAAGTACTGAAACACAAATAACCGACTGATAAAACACAAACACAATTGATGAAACACTTTTTTTCAGTCATGGAAAAACATTTGAAATAGTTTAAATCTAGGATAATATGAATATTAATGTCATTCAGAAATTTCAAATGGATATTTCCCTGACATTTTCATTTACACTGTAGTTTTGACTGTGTGTATAGTAGAGTCAACTGGTTCATTGAAATAAATGGAAATGAGCCAATAAACAGTGATGAAAATCGCTCCTATTGCAGTCTTAACTAATCTCTCTCTCTCTCTTCCTCTCTCTGTCCCCCTCCTACACTCCCTCTATTCCTCCCTCTCCCTCCCCTCAGTGTCTTTATGGTTGCTATGTCCATTCCTCCATCGTCCCAACATTCCACAGGAGGTGCTACTGGCTGTTGCAGGTTTGTACTTAAGTCACACGTCTTCTCACATTTCTGTTTAGCCCGCATGTGAAAGAAACATACAAATGCTACTGAAATCTGAGAAGCGTCTCAATACTGTCTTTCTTCCCTAGACCAAAGTAATAATAATAAACTAACAATTCTTCCTACTATTAGACTACGTGCTCCATGCGGTATTGCAGGATTACGTAGTGTGCATGCACAACAGTATGCTGTTTTACAGTATCTGCTAACTGTTTCACGGAGCAGGATTACTGACTTAGCTGGATGACTGCACTGAGTAAAACCCGGAATCCTTCCGAATCTGGAACATGGACTGAAGTATAAAGAGCTGTTCTGGGTTTTACTCTGGTCAGTTATCCGGGTAACTCTGGAATCCTGTGTCATGAAATACCCCCCTGTAGTGTAGGCAAGTGCATCACTTGTATCACTACCTTTTGTTCAGTACTGCATTATAAAATATGCACTTTTAGTGTTGCTATAAAACAAAATCTTAATTTATGGATTTAATGTAGCCTAACATTTTATTTAGGCTGATTAGGTTTTTATGAACAAATCCAATTCTTCTGTAAATGCAGGGCTCTTTATCATAGCTTAGTTACTTCATTTGTTGGTCCTGGTTTATTTATAGTCCCATTATAGAGTAGAGATATTGAACAAATATCAAACATCAGGTCTGTCAGATCGTTTAGATTTCATTTTAATGAGACATATCTAGAAATGATGTGTTCTGGGGAAACCAGGGGGCTTTATAATGACATTTAATACAGAATCTATTCGTGTAGACAGACAATAAAAATAAATGAGATGATTATGAAATTCCCATTAATGAGGAGTTTAGTGCAACATTGATTGGCTTCAGACGCATGGTTTATTGAAGAAGTGTTTTACTGTTGTCTGATTGTGTCTGTCTGTTGTGTGTGTGTGTGTGTGTGTGTGTGTGTGTCTGTCTGTCTGTCTGTGTGTGCGCATATGCGCGGACATCCGTGTGTGTGCATTTTTTGTGAACGGTGTCTGCGCTGCCCCAGAATCCCGACATCGTGCTGGTGCACTACCTAAATGTGCCGTCCCTGGAGGATTGTGGGAAGGCGTGCGGGCCACTGCTGTGTGCGGTGGCTGACCGGCGGGACAGTCTGCGCTGGACCCGAGAGGAGCTGCTCTCTCAGCTCAAACCCATGTGTGAGTGTCCCCTCTCAGGCGCTCGCTAACTAGCCCTCATCTCAGGCGCTCACTAACTAGCCCTGACTCAGGCACTCGCTAACTAGCTCTCACTCTCAGGCGCTCGCTAACTAGCCCTCACTCTCTGGTGCTCGCTAACTAGCCCTCACTCTCAGGCACTCGCTAACTAGCCCTCACTCCCAGGTGCTCGCTAACTAGCCCTCACTCCCAGGTGCTCGCTAACTAGCCCTCACTCTCAGGTGCTCACTAACTAGCCCTCACTCCCAGGTGCTCACTAACTAGCCCTCACTCCCAGGCACTCGCTAACTAGCCCCCACTGTCAGGTGCTCACTAACTAGCCCTCACTCTCAGGTGCTCGCTAACTAGCCCTCACTCTCAGGCGCTCGCTAACTAGCCCTCACTCTCAGGCGCTCACTAACTAGCCCTCACTCTCAGGCGCTCGCTAACTAGCCCTCACTCTCTGGTGCTCACTAACTAGCCCTGACTCAGGCACTCGCTAACTAGCCCTCACTCCCAGGTGCTCACTAACTAGCCCTCACTCTCAGGTGCTCGCTAACTAGCCCTCACTCTCAGGCGCTCACTAACTAGCCCTGACTCAGGCACTCGCTAACTAGCCCTCACTCCCAGGTGCTCGCTAACTAGCCCTCACTCTCTGGTGCCCGCTAACTAGCCCCCACTGTCAGGTGCTCACTAACTAGCCCTGACTCAGGCACTCGCTAACTAGCCCTCACTCCCAGGTGCTCGCTAACTAGCCCTCACTCTCAGGCGCTCACTAACTAGCCCTGACTCAGGCACTCGCTAACTAGCCCCCACTCCCAGGTGCTCGCTAACTAGCCCTCACTCTCAGGCGCTCGCTAACTAGCCCTCACTCCCAGGCGCTCGCTAACTAGCCCCCACTGTCAGGTGCTCACTAACTAGCCCTCACTCCCAGGTGCTCGCTAACTAGCCCTCACTCTCAGGTGCTGGCTAACTAGCCCTCACTCTCAGGCGCTCACTAACTAGCCCTCACTCTCAGGCGCTCACTAACTAGCCCCCACTCTCAGGCGCTCACTAACTAGCCCTCACTCCCAGGTGCTCGCTAACTAGCCCTCACTCCCAGGTGCTCGCTAACTAGCCCTCACTCTCAGGTGCTTGCTAACTAGCCCCCACTCTCAGGTGCTCACTAACTAGCCCTCACTATCAGGTGCTCACTAACTAGCCCTCACTCTCAGGTGCTTGCTAACTAGCCCTCACTCCCAGGTGCTCACTAACTAGTCCTCACTATCAGGTGCTTGCTAACTAGCCCCCACTGTCAGGTGCTCACTAACTAGTCCTCACTATCAGGTGCTCACTAACTAGCCCTCACTCTCAGGTGCTCACTAACTAGCCCTCGCTATCAGGTGCTCACTAACTAGCCCCCACTCTCAGGTGCTCACTAACTAGCCCTCACTATCAGGTGCTCACTAACTAGCCCCCACTGTCAGGTGCTCACTAACTAGTCCTCACTATCAGGTGCTCACTAACTAGCCCTCACTCTCAGGTGCTTGCTAACTAGCCCTCACTATCAGGTGCTCACTAACTAGCCCTCACTCTCAGGCGCTCGCTAACTGACCCTCACTCTCAGGAGCTCGCTAACTAGCCCTCACTCTCAGGCGCTCGCTAACTAGCCCTCACTCTCAGGAGCTCGCTAGCTGGCCCTGTCAGGCACTCGCTAGCTGGTTCTCTTTGTGACAGGACCTCATTCTCTTCAGATTCTTCACTGAACAGGGTTGTATTCTGTCCATTTCCCACAGTACCGGGGCCTGATCTTCTCCAGTTCTTTTTGCTGACAAGATCCAACTGTACATACAGCTGTTTGGATTGTAGTAGTCATAATCACTTTCATCTTTTCAAGAAACATTGTCATGTGAACACAGGAGATATCACCACATAATTTCCCCATTTCAATTATTGAATGCTCATATTTTCTAAAGCTATCCTAAGCTAATACAGTTCAAACCAGTGTAAGCCGTGTAAATTGATCTAGATTAGAGCATCTGTTAAATGTCTAAAATGTAAAATTATGTGGTTTAGGGAAGGTAGCTAGTGCTATTTGAGATTTTTTTCCAGTTGCTGTATTTGTTCAACTGTTTGGAAGAATTCTACATTCTTTCATTTCGTCAGTAATTTATGAAAGATATGTTTGTTTACAGTGTGCAGTACTCTTTTATAAATATCTATTTCACTATCCTGCTCTTCAAATTTTTATACTCCTCTTACTTACTATCTTTACGATTGAGTTTTTAATTCCTGTATGTTTATTATGTTTCATGTAGTGCTCATCAAGCATATAAAACCGTCTCACGCCTAGCATTTTCATTGGGAATAAGGGATGGGATGGGTTTACATTGAGACCCATGTGGTCAATGTGCACGTGCGTCTGTGTGTGCAGTTCACAGCATTAAGTGGTCCTGCAGCAACAGCAACGGCACCTCGGAGTTCTCCATCGAGCAGCTGGTGCAGCACATCCTGGACTCGCAGCAGACCAAACCCCAGCCACGCACACACGCCTGCCTCTGCAGCAGCACCCTGGGTGAGGGGGTGGGGGGTGGGGTGGGGGGCATCAGAGGGGGTATGGACTTGGGGAGGATCGGAGCGGTGAAGAGGGTAGATGAAGGGAGTGAAAGATGCTGAGGCAATGGGAATGAAGGAGAGAGAGATAGAGAGGTAGGGAAGAGAGGTCACCTGTGTTAAGTCAATATTTCATTTGCCACGTCAGCCATGACAGTTGTTGAGAATTTGTTGTAGTGCGCTCGCAAAGACAAGAATACACAAGACAGAACATAAGACATCTAAGCAGACATGGACCGATCGTATCTAAGCAAACAATGAGCAATACATTGCACAGAGACTAACAACCAGGGTAAAGCTATGTCGCCATAGGACCGCACCTGTCAGTTGAAGGATCTGGAAGTCTTCTTCTAAATCCTTTTTTGTTTGTCAGGTGCGTTCCTTTGAGTGTAATGTACAGTTGAATATAGTAACAGAAACAGCACATTGAAACAAAAAACCTAGTTTGTGACTGAGTAGTAATCCGTTGAAAATGCGTTTTTGCAGTGGGGTGGACAGAGAGATGGGGTAAAGAGATGAATGAGGGAGGAGAAGACTGACAGAGAGAAGGTCAGCAGGCCTAACCACAGACCTTCGTTTGGTGGAAATGATTGGAGTTGATGGAAAATGGGAGAGATGGGTATTTTTCAGGGGAGTGGAAATTACTGGGGTTAATGGGAAGTGTGAGGGATGGATACTTTTTTTAGGGACGGCAGACTGACTCCTCCTCCTCCTCCTCGTCTGTCTCTTCCCCCTCCTCGCCTCCAGCTTCACCAGGAGCCAACATTCCTCACCGCTGCAACAGCACCAAACACCGCATCATCTCCCCCAAACTGCCCACGCGGCCTTCGCCCTACCCCGCCCTGACCGAGGTCCAGAACCTGGCCGCCGGCGAGGGGGGGGGCAGCGGGAGCGGGCAGGAGGGGGGGCGAGGCGAGGCGCACGGAGGAGGGGGAGGGGGAAGCGGGAGCGTGGGCGGGGACAGGAAAGGGCCCGCCCCCCTCTCTCAGCCCCAGGCCCCGGGGCCCGTGGTGACGAAGCTGGCCATGCGGAGCCCGGGCGTGTCCCAGGACAGCGCGGGGATGACGGGCGTCTCCTCCCCCTGCTCCGCCTCGTCCTCGTCCTCCTCCTCCAGCCCGCCCCAGCCCCATCGCACCACGCCCCTCGCCCTCAGCAACGGGGGCACGGCCTGCAACGGTTTCTACGGCGACCAGCGGGGCCTGGCTACCGTCGCGCTCCCTCAGAACGCCGTCATCGTCATGACGACGGCCATCGGCCCGGGCGCCGAAGACTCCAAGAGCGAGCTGGGCTTCAGCGGCAGCGGGGCGGCCCCCTCCCACCTGTCACTCACCCGCTCGGGCCGCCTGGTGCTCTCCCCCATCCCCCCCGCCCCCGAAACGCCCTCCCCCCCCACGCTGGCCGCCTCCGCCCCCCAGACCACCATCACCGCCGCCGGCCCCCTGCCGCCCGCCAGCAGCGCCCCCACCTCCCACTCCATCTCGCCCACCCCGGGCGTGGCCACGCTCAGCCTCACCCTGCTCTCCAGCCCCGTCATCGGGGGCCTGCTGCTCACCGACCGGCTCATCTCCGGGGCCGACCCCCCCACGTCCCTCCTGCTCCCCCCTCGCTCCTCCCCCCCGTCCGCGTGCCCCTCCCCCTCTCTCCTGCCGGCCCCGCCTCCCTCGGCCCCCTCCCCCCTCCCTCGCCCCGCCCTCCCCCTCCGTCTCCTCCCCTCCGCCCCGCCCGCCTTCGACCCCGACTCCTTCCTCAACAGCCCCAAGCGGGGCCAGACGTACGGGGGGCCCTCGCACCCGGACTCCCTCTCCCTGTCCCTCCCCCTCTCCGCGTCCTGCTCCTCCCACGGCCACTCCTCTCCCTCCCCGCCCTCCTCCTCCTCCCCCCAGGGCCCCTCCCTCGCTCTCTCGCTCTCCCCCACCTCACCTCCCTCCTCCTCCTCGCCCCCGTCCTCCCTCTCCTCTTTCTCTGCCGAGACGGAGCGAGGGAAGAACGGCGAGAGAGAGGCGCACTCCCTGGCCGTCCCCTCCACCTCCACGCCCTCCTCCGCCCCTCTCTCCCCCTCTCTTTCCTTCTCCCCCTCCCACTCCAGCACCGCCCTGTTGCCCCTGTGCTTGGAGTCCACGCTGGGGCTGGACAGCCTGGGCGTGCTGGGGCCCGATGGGCCGGACCAGGGGCCCGGGGGGGTTTCCCCTGGCCCGGAGAGAGAGGCCCGGAGGCACAGCCCCACCCCGCCGCACCGCGACCCCCAGCCGCTGCTGACGGCCACGCCCCGGCCCGCTAACGGACAGCTGCTGCTGACGGCGGGGGAGCCCCAGGGTCGCCTGCAGCCGCAGCGCAGGCAGGCGGCGGACAGCCCGCAGCAGCAGCTGCTCGTCCTGCAGAGCAGGCTGCAGCCCCGCCCCGAGGCCCAGGGCCCCCGGCAGCAGCTGGTCCTGGTCCCGCCCAGCGGGGCGGAGCCGGGCCGGGAGACGGACAGCCGGCAGCAGCTGCTCCTGCTCCAGCACAGGCAGCTGCAGCAGCGCGGGCAGCGGCTGGTCCTCCTGCAGCCCGAGCAGCCGCACGCCCTGCAGCTCAACGGCGGCCTCCTCTTCATGGCGGGCGGGCCGGAGGGCGGGGCGGCGGCGCCCGCGTCTCCGGAGCCCCACGTACGAGTGAAAGAGGAGCAGTCGTCCCCCTTCTCCCCGTCCTCCTCCTCCTCCTCCTCTTCCTCCTCGTCCTCCTCCTCCTCCGGCCTGGGGTGCTACGAGGCGGAGGAGACGCCCATGGACACCAACAGCGGCGGGGAGGGCGGCGAAATGGGCAGGGAGGACCCGGACCTGTCCGTCATGATTCAGAAGAGCGCGGGCGGGGCGGAGGAGGCGGGGCCAGGGAGCACCCCGCTGGAGATCTCCTTCGACAGCCAGTTCCCCGACCTGATCTCGGAGTTCATCGCCGAGGACGAGCGGCAGGGCGGGGCCAGCGCCGCCCAAGCCCCGCCTCCGCCCCTCTTCCCCACCGGGGTGCGCTACGTGGTGCCCCCCCAGCCCTCCCCCGCCTCCTCCTTCCTGCCCTTCCCCACCCTCACCCCCGCCTGCCCTCCCGCCGGCCCGGGGCAGGAGGTGCGGCGCCTGGCGACCATCACGGACTTCTCCCCCGAGTGGTCCTACCCAGAGGTGAGGCGGGGGCGGGGTTTCTGTCACTCTAAGTGACTGATGTCCCATTACAGTATTATCTTAAGTCTACAAGAGTGCAAATATGCATTCTGGATATTTAAGGTTGCCTCATTTCAGGTTCTTCAGGTTCTGATGCAAACTTGTCCACAGTAGTCATTGACACGTGTAGTTTTTCTTTGACCAGAAGAACAGTCGCTACACATCGTACAGGCCCGTAAAGCTCCACAGTAAACATTTTAAAACTCTTGTCTAGCAGGGAGCACAACGACAAGGCAGTTCAACAGGAGATTGAGTTCTGTCGTAGCCTCCCTGTTCAACCGCCAAATTTAAATAACTGCCTTCGCATCTGAAGGACAGTCAGCAGGTTTTATTGGTCTGCGTTTTATGGCTGTGAATGCGTGATGTCCAGCTTGGTGTGTAATGGTACAGGGAAGTGTGTGTGTGCGCGTGTGCGCATGTGCGTGTGTGTGTGTGTGCATGTGCGAGTGCGTTGTGTGGTTTTGCAGGTGCTGTGTGTGTGTGTGTGTGTGTGTGTGCGTGCTTGTGTGTGTATGCACGTCTGTGTGTGTTGTGTGGTTTTGCAGGTGCTGTGTGTGTGTGTGTGTGTGTGTGCGTGCTCGTGTGTGTGTGCACGTCTCTGTGTGTTGTGTGGTTTTGCAGGTGCTGTGTGTGTGTGTGTGTGTGTGTGCGTGTGTGTGCGTGTGTGTGCGTGTGTGTGCGTGTGTGTGCGTGTGTGTGCATGCTTGCATGTGTGTTGTGTGGTTCTGCAGGAGCTGTGTGTGGTGTGTGTGTGTGCATGCATGTGCGTTGTGTGGTGTTGCAGGAGCTGTGCGTGGCGCGTGTGTTGTGTGGTGTTGCAGGAGCTGTGCGTGGCGCGTGTCTGCGTTATCCTGGCCGCTCTTAAGGGCCTGTGTTCTGCTCTGCTCTTCCCCAGGGCGGGGTGAAGGTGTTGATCACGGGACCCTGGACGGAGGCGACCGGGCGGTACTCCTGTGTGTTTGACCAGAGCACCGTCCCGGCCTCGCTGATCCAGCCTGGGGTTCTGCGCTGCTACTGCCCTGGTGAGACCGCAGGCGCTGCCGTTCAGCTTAATATCATTTCCATATTGTCGCAAAGGGACAGGCTGCACATCCATTTTGGTATAATACTTCATTGCGTTGTAGCAAATGGCTAATCCAATAATATGCGACACGGTTCGCTCTGCAATAATCATCATGCCCACAAGGGGGCATACATGTCAAGCAGTAATTCAGATGTAACTGTAAAGCTGACTATTTCATCGCACAGTCGCTTGTAGTTGCATGCTTTATTATTTGATTTCTTATAGATTTCTAAATGTCTTAAGGCCTACCTACACAAGCTTTAAACAACGCCTGTCCTCGCTTTCTTTTTCTTTCGTAACTCTCTTCCTCTCTCTTCCTCCCTCTCTCCGTCTCTCTCAGCTCATGAGGCCGGGCTGGTGGCCCTGCAGGTGCTGGAGGACACGGGCGGGGTCTCGTCCTCCGTGCTGTTTGAGTACCGCGCCCGTAACGCCTCCTCCCTGCCCAGCTCCCAGTTAGACTGGCTCTCCCTGGACGGTGAGTGGCTCCGCCCCCTCCCCGCCCCCATGCCTTCCGTCCGGCTCTGAGCTCCAATCAGTGTCCACTGGGAGCTGCTCAAGTATTAATGCTCAAAGGTGTGAGATCACAAATGTGATTAGAATGTTCTTAACTGAACATTCTAATGCTGATGTCACAGTCACTACTGGTAATCCACAGCGCTGGAGTTTTAGAACACTGGTTTAGAATTTTGAATAAACATTCCAGAAACCTACTCTTTGAAGGGTTAAGCAAGGGACACACATGTTGGCCCAAATTGACCGCCACTCTACTTGTCACTGTTTCAATGAGCCGCACTTTGTGTTTAATCAATGCCGATTTCATCAGCATCTTAAATTCTTGTTTATTATTGTCATCAACAAACAAAAATCATTTGTGCGCACAATTCAGTTCTGTCTCTACAACTGTGAAGTTATTTATTTATTTATTTATTTGTTTGTGTTGAGAAGGCTTGCCTAAAGATCCGGTCACCTTTGGTAGTAGGCACGCAAGCCACATGAAGGGACGCTGCACTTGATAAAAGAGTCTATCTGAAGAGCCTATCTGTAGAATAATATTTGAGAAAGGGCTTATACACGGCCTTCAGGCTAAAGCTGGTGTGTAACAGGGATGAGCAAACAGCAGAATGGATCCAGTGGCCTGTGTGGGCCCGGTGAAAAGATTTAGATTCAGCAGATGAGCTTCTCTGTTCCTGCATTCACACGATGAAACACTGCAGTAAAACCTGATTCCTTACCCCACTAAACATAGTCTGATGACAGTGCAGCATTACCTTTATCCTTTTTAGGTTTATATTATTCAGTACAATTTGTCTTTTTACCACTTCAGTAAAACGTCTAGATCCCGGTTGGAAGAGCACTGTAATATAGAACCTCCTTTAATGTAATTCTGTCTTTAATAGTCACTTCCCTCAGACAATTTACACCCTGTTCTGACACCTTTCCTCTGATCGCAGTTCTATCCTGGAGGCCGTGTTGGACCCATTTGAGATGCCTTACTGTAATTCACGCTGATCTCTTTTTGATAACGAGTCACTTAATGGGGTGCTTCAAACGCTGTTTTTTGAAAGTCCAGATATATGTGATATTCTAAGCCCAGTATCAGCGCAAAGTATTTAGTCACATTCTTGAAGGAGTCCAGAAGATTTGCTGGGCCCATTCTCCGTTTCCCTGGACTAAACTTTAGTATACTGTCAAGCAAGAAAACTAGCACCGGAGACAACATTGTAACTCTTCTTATATATTGTTGCATTCAGTGGCTGGCAGGTTTATTCTATAGATGTCATATATTTTGTCTTCTTTAGTGACGTTGAGTTCCCTGTCCAATAAAAATTATTTTTAGCTGTGGTATACTGTGGACACACACTACAACACTTGTCAACTAGGTGCCAGTCAGCTAGCTGGACTGAAGCTCTGCAGCTTGTTAGTGGAATATGAGTAATCGTTTGAGTATGCCTGAGTATGTGCCGTCCGGGTCTGTTGATTTATTTTGTCTGTTTTTTTGTGGGGTTTCTCTCCAGTATTTCCCCAGCCCTTATTTGAGCATATCTTACTGCCTAGATGTCACAAATAATTTTGTTCATATTTCTTAGCTCAACCTTTCAAAAAAATGGAACCCTTAAATATTCTCTTTTCTGATGTATCTTGAGGGTTTTATTCTCTAAGTCTGTTTTCATTTCCTTAAATTTTGTTTAAAATGCTGACAGCGCTCTTTAAATATATTTGTGAAATTGCTCTTTCAGTCTTGGACTCTTCAGAAGAAATTTTTTCATCTTCCATGGAGACCATCCATTCAGAATATCTTTACTAAATTTGATGGCATGCCATGTCAAGAATATTTTTTTTGAATTTACAGCACATTGTCGTTCACAGTCATGCAATCTAGAAGTCTACTTCATTTTTCTCTTGCATTACCAACATTAGCTCATGTAAAAATGACTGGCTTGGATAAATCCATACGGCAAGTCCTATAAGGATTACCACAGACGGCAGGGTCTAGGAAGAGAGGTAACAAATTTATATGGAGCAATCATTTCATACATTCAGTAGCTGCTGATGAAAGTGTATTTGTCCTAATAGATTTACATTATTCTACAAGAGTAATTCACATTTTCCATTTTTATATCTCTCCTTCCTGGTAAACCTTTTTGTTGTTGTCTTGGAGTGTGGAGGTCTCCATCTACAACTTGTGGAACAGACCTGGATCTGTGTGCTGTTAGGGCTAAAGGGGTGCATATACTTAAGTCATGCTAATGCAGCGTATCAATGTCCCTGTCAGTGTATTAAACAATTTTGAAGGGCTTGCCTAGTGATTCATGAAATCTCCATGCTGAAATGTTTACATGCAGTAACTTTAAGCAAGTAAGGATGTTGCTTTAGTGAATTGGTTTTGCCCCAGAAAAACTCCACTTCCCAGAACCCTGTCCCCCGTCCCCTGTGCCCTCCCCTTGCTGCCTGTCTCCTGAAGGCTGCTGGGAAATGGAGTGTGTTACGACTGCTATTGAATCGGAGTGGAATTAGAGTTGTATAGTTGTGCGGGGTGGGGGCATTGGCTGAGAGAGCGGTGACTGAAGGCAGGATGGCTCCTCTCACAGGCCTGTCAGTCACCTCAGCACCCGCCCCCGGCCTGTCAGTCACTTCAGCACCCGCCCCCGGCCTGTCAGAGTTTGCGGCTGTGGAAGAACATCACTGCCTCTTATCTGTGCGTGCATATGCCATTGAGCTTGGGCTGTGTGAAAGGCAGGGTGTGTGTGTGTGTGTGTCCCTGTCTGTCCTTGTCTGTCTGTATGTGTGTGTGTGTGTGTGGCTATGTGTGTGTATGTGTGCGTGTGACTGTGTCTATGTGTGTGTTTGCTCACTACAGCCCTGAGTGACCCAGTTGTATTAAGCTCAGTTCTTGCCCTTTTGTCCCCCTGATTAAAGTGGCTGAATTAGAGCTTATTATCACATCAGCTTCAGATTACCTGACTGCTGCTGCCACAGGAAGGATTACATACACACACTCGCATTCACACTGGCCTGCTGACATTCACTCCCTCAGTTACCGTATCCACATTCACACATGCACACACATACATGCACACTCACGGACAATACACAGCATGCATACTCACAGACACACGCACACGCACACGCACACACACATACGAATGCACACCCAAAGACACACTCACGCACACACACACACGTACACACACACACACACACACTTACAGACTACTCTTCATTTGAGACCGGAGTTAAATGTACGCACTCTCCTGCCACGCTCACTCACCAGTTCAGTCATTCACACTTGGACCAGGGTTCGAGAGGCTTCCGGAGAATTCCACTGAAGTGCACTGAGCGGCCCCGCGGACACAGATACGGCAGAGCTGCGGTGGTAGCCTTAGCTGCCGCCGACCCTCCCTCCCTGCCCCCCTCCCCCCTGGCAGAGGGGCTGGGGTGCAGCGGGGGATTAGAGTGCCAGGCCCCTGTATGGAGCGTGTGGAAAGCTGGGGGATAAAGTGGGATTCCTGGGAGGAGAGCGGAGGGCAGGGGAGGGGGGGGGGCAGTTATTTCAGGCCCCCGCTTTTGTTTCCTGTCATCTCTCCAGCTTTTATTAACCCTCTCTCTCTCTCTCTCTCTCTCTCTCTCCATCTTTCTGCTTCCTTCTCTCGCTCCCTTTGCGTGTTGCCAGTTCAAATCCAGTCTGGGGCATTGCCACCCTGTCCTGAAGTTGGGTACTTCAGTGCGGACGCTCGGTTCGGCCAAAAAAGGCGCCTCGGGTTTCGTTTTGAGTTTTTTTGCGTGAAGTTCCTGGAAACGGTGATTTATAGATGAACCCCGACGGTGTTCTACCAGGCACGCCCCGAGCACACGGTGGACCCCGCGTGGCTGCCTAGTAAATACTTGGTATGGCCAAACGGGACAGATTTAGCTTCCCCCTCTGCTAAAGCACCGAACGCCAGCCGCGCTTACACCCTCCTTTTCTGGCCCGAATTTGGTTCCGCGCGCCGGGCCCCTCTGTCGGAGCGGCCCGTGGCATGGCCGCCTGGGCCCTGGAATCACGGGCGCCGCGACTTCCCCTCCAAACATGGACTGAGAGCGGGTTTGTCGACTGATGAATGCGGAGCGGGGGAGAGATTGACAAAATCTGAGAATGTTGATGAGCGAGCGAGGGGGGGGGTGGTTCGGGAGGGATTACATTTTCCAAAGCGTAGTTCAACCCCCCCCCCCCCGTCCTCTGTGATTGATGGGACAGAGCTGTTTTCCGCTGTCATCGCCCCCTCTGCCACACTCACACACAGCTCGCCCTCACGGTTTATACAGCTATCCTTACTGGGAATTCCCTCCGGCTCCTGTTACATCAATAGGCACCTTTTACCTGATTTTCCAAACGGCTGAAGGGAGAGGAGAACCCGAGCAGGGGCGTTCGGTGCTCGAGTGTAACCCCATTTCAGAAAGAAAGGCCCGAGTGTTGCCTGTGTTTTCTTTGTGTGAAAGGGGAGGAGGGCTGCTTGTGTGCATGGGTTGATCATCTGGGTGGTTTTTGTTTTAAGAGCCATTTTACTTCAGGAAAGATAATTGTTAATGGAAACATTATTCCAGGTAAGCAAGCAAAACTTAATTTTTTTTGGTAACAGTGTAACGATGACAATGGCAAATGAATGCATTTAAACGTTGTTTAAAGCCATATACTTCTCATAGCTTCAGAGTTGCTAAGTTACATCTAAACTATGATTGGACTGGAGTGAATATATAAGCACTAGCTCTTGGGGTGTTTGCGTTTAATTTGGGATTGTGTGTGTGCATGTGTGTGTGTATGTGTGTGTGTGTGTCCGGAGAAGTCAGTGAGTGTGGCAGGTATGTTGGTGTGTGAGTGTTGAAGTGTACAGCTCAGCCTGTTGCTATTCCTGACCCACTGCTAAACCTATTTAAACCCCAGAGAAAGGGGGGTGGGGGTGTGGATGGGGGCCAAAGACGTCAGTGTCTAGTTTTATCTGAATGCACAGAACGCACCATAGATATCCTTACACTTCTCCCTCTAGTTTTTTTTCCCTTTGTCACACTCTTGTCTTTACCCAACCTTTCAGTTTTAAATCACTGTACTCCTCCAACACCTCCTCGAGCTCCACTTGGACGAACCCCCCCCCCCCCCCCGGCATCGTCCACTGCGTCTTTCTTTCATGATCTCCTCTTCCCTCCTCCTCTTTCTCACCCTCTCTCCCTCCGGTTCTCGCACCCTCTCTCTCTATCTCTCTCTCTCTTTCTCGTGCTCACTCTCTCGCTCTCTTTCTTCCTGTCTTTCTCTCGTGTGCTCTCTCCCTCTCTCTCTCTCTCCCTCGCTCTCTCTCTCTCTTCTCTCTCACTCTGTCTTTCATCCCCTGCTGGCTGTCCCTTGGCTTGTTTCTCCCGGCTCAGTCTGTGCACCAGCTGCCAGGAATGTCAGATGCATTAGAGGGTCAAGTTTGAGCCGGCCCCGGGACAGGGACACACCGACCTCAGGGCCAGGGGAGTCTCCAGTTGCCTCCGGAGTCGGGACTTTCCGATTGGTAGAGCTGTCGCCACTGGATCCAAGCTAACGTTTCCTTCGGATACCAGTTAGCGGGACTGCCCTCTAGAACCTGCTTTTGTGGACCTGCTGCTTTTCTTACTTTGTTCTGGAGCATTTTTCTTCTTTTGGGTCCCCTCCTCCTCCTCCTCTTCAGCTGTTTCTTGTTCTCCCTCTCTCCCTCCTTCCCTCGTTCTGTCTCTCTCTCTGCTCGGTGAGGATTCCCGGGCTGTTTTTTGCTGCCCCAGACCCCCTTTAAGCCGCGGGATTTGGCGGGGTTGCCGGGTCTTGTGTTGAGCCGAGCCGGTCGCGTGCGCTAGCCCCGCGCGTGCTAGCTGGCCGCGACGTCGGCGCGCATGTTCCTCTTCCGCGTCTTTCCGGGCTGAGGGAAAGGGGGCAGGGCAGGTCTGAAGTTTTCGGGGAGGCGGTCGAAGTCGGTCCGTTCTCTGTTCCCGGGCGTTCCTGTCCGCGCTCTCTCCGGTCCCGTCGCCTCTCGCTCTCACGCTTCACCTCCGCTCCGTCTTTTCTTCACCTCCTCCCGCTCTGTCCGTTCCTCTTTAAGCTAACCCTTCCTTCCCCATTCCTCCCCCCGTTGCTAGGAAGCGTTAGCTAGCGTTAGCGCAAGCAGACCATGCTAACCTTCATGTGCTAACACCCTGCAGTTGCGCACGTGCAGAACAGTTAGCGCTGTGAGGTTCTGAGATGTGCACTAAGTCCCATGTATGTTGTGGACGCAATAACGGGGGCTTAAGCTTTCGCCCCCTAGCTAGTTGTTAACAGAAGATCCATGTGCCTTTTCCCTGTCCTCTGCTTTGTGCCCTGCCATCTCGCCAGAGAGATGATCTTCACACGTTTCAGCCTTCAGAAACGGTGAGGTGCTCTCGCGAGGGAGAACAAGAAAAAGACTGAGGAGAACGACAGAGAGGGAAGAGACATGAGGTGGCGATAAACGGAAGGGCGTATTTTTGGGACTGCTCTGGGATTCCCAACCCCACCCCGCCGTCCACTCCCTCCCTCCCACTTCACTTAAAACACTCGATTAGAGGAGTTTGGGGGTCAGGCGGCTGGATTGTCATTCAGCTGAGATGGAGAAGGCGAAAGACAAAGATGGCGTAGGTAGGCATGACCAAATGTCAGTTTGAGTGACTTTGTCCAAGTGTGTGTGCAATGAAACTGTCCAGAAAAGCAGACTTTGTCTGAGTCTTTGTGTGAAGTTAGTGTAAGTGTTCTGAACACAATGGTCTGCAAACACATTCTGCATTCTTTGCCTAAGAGAACCTTGGCCCAGAAGAGAGTAAGCGGACTCGATATACATTCCATGTTCTGATTTGACGGTCCAATCGCGAGACACTTGGCCGTGGGATGTTGTTGAGTGCCGTGCTGGATGATGGGGTTCTGTGTTCGTCTAGAAGATTCCAGGTTTGGTTTTCACGTTGGGAGTCCCCCTCAGATGTCTTGTGTGGCAGTGGATGAGGAGTGATTGAAGCTGGGACGGGTGGTGGGGAGGGGGGGGGGTTGTGGGGTATTTTCCGTATCCGTGCTAGAGAGCGGAGGAGGGAGTTTGAGTAGGGATCTGAGAGAGGAGCTGTGTTTGGCTGCTTTTGGATCCATTTCTGTTAATTAGGTGTTCGAAGCAGCAAGCGTCTCTATGCTTTATACCACTGTGCATAACATACACCAGAATGCATCAGTCCGTGTTTTAAGGGGATCTCCATGTCTTGGGTTTAGTATATTCAAACACTTTCCTCTGGCTTAAGCAAAGACAACACCCCTGTCTTGTTGTCAAAGGGACAAAACCATCCATCAAGTGGGTCCTTGTTATACAAATGTGCATGGCAACCCAAAAATGAATCGACGGTCATTTCAAATGACCTCTGGCTTTGTTACTGAAACTACTGATGTAGTTTTGTTACCTATAAAATACTGTCTCCCCGGTTGCTATTTAATTCAGCCCCGCATCTACATCGAACAGCATTTCCACCACACAGCATTAGTACATTATTCAAGATTTGACCTTCGCTCTAAATTCAGGCCTAGAGAAGCCTAGAGGATGTCTGCCAGATCCCAGAAGGACAAGAATACTGTTTCCAGGTGCGGCAAAGCCATTGTACCCCTTCAGCGAGGTAGTTAAGATCAGCGGCTTCGGTAAATATCCAGCTGTATGAATGGATTATACGTAAAAGAATGTAAGCCTGTGTGTAAGTCTCTCTAGATAAGAGCATCTGCTGAATGTAAATGTGTTTCCATGAATGGGAAACAGCACCGCACATGCACTGGTGTATATATGGGGAATCCCAGCCGGTGCCAATAGGCCAAGATGTTTCTCCAGGGCTCGGATCGCATCACCTGTTATTTTTCCGCAGCCTGGAAGGTCACATTTTATCAGATGTTCTACCTTGCTGTGATCTTTGAGCGGAGGTTCCTGTTTTACATTTTCCACTCGTGGTGAGGTCCTCCGCAAATGCCCCTGGCAGCGTCGCGGGGCGCAGCGGCGTACGTGCCAGCTTGCGCTTGGCATGCGTACAGGGCACTGAAGCGACACACGGAGGAGAGTTAGCCTCTTGGTTCAGCGGTGTGCAATAAGAGGGAGATTTTGGAGACGGGCTGTAGCGTACGGCCTGTAGCATCGAGCGCTCTGGAGCGCGGCCGAACAGCATCGGTCACAGAGCGGTCTCGTGTCCCTTATCCCCACCCCGTGACGTAGCGTTGTTTGACCGTGACCCTGCTTTAGCTTCCCTCGGTCCCTGACTGGAGCTCTTGGCTGGGCGTCTCTGACTGAGTGCGGCTCTGCTGTTAGCTCTGTGCTTTCTGACTGGGACGTGCGTTCCCTCGACTGTCAGCTCGTGCAAAATGTGGACGACTAGTGGCTCTGTGTTAGCCTGGCTTTATGCACGGGACTTGAGGCGGTCCCGTAACATGCAGCTCTTGGTAGCCCACATGACTGGATGTGCTGTGCACTGCACCACGTGACGTGCTTTCTGACTGGGACTGTGCGCTCCCTGACTGGAGCTCTCGGCTGGTCTCCCTGACTGAGTGCGGCTCTGCTGTTAGCTCTGTGCTTTCTGACTGGGACTGTGCGGTCCCTGACTGGAGCTCTTGGCTGGGCGTCTCTGACTGAGTGCGGCTCTGCTGTTAGCTCTGTGCTTTCTGACTGGGACTGTGTGGTCCCTGACTGGAGCTCTTGGCTGGCGTCCCTGACTGAGTGCGGCTCTGCTGTTAGCTCTGTGCTTTCTGACTGTGACTGTGCGATCCCTGACTGGAGCTCTCGGCTGGTCTCCCTGACTGAGTGCGGCTCTGCTGTAGCTCTGTCTGTAGCTCTGGGGCGTAGTCACGGCCGTGAGCCCTGTGTGCTGCGGCTGTCATGCACACGCTTCACCGTGCGACTGAAACTGAGCGACTGAGTCCGTCTCTCACTGTGTCTCTGCGCTCTCTGTGCCAGTGACTGTGCCCTTCCAATGACAGTGCTCTCATAGTGCTTAACCCTGCGCTCTCTGTGCCAGTGACTGTGCCCTTCCAATGACAGAGCTCTCATAGTGCTTAACTCCACACTCTGTGCCCATTAGCTCTGTGACTGTGACTGTGCCCTTCAAGTGACAGTGCTCTCATAGTGCTTAACTCTGCGCTCTGTGACTGTGCCCTTCAAGTGACTGAGTTCTCACAGTGCTTTACTCCACACTCTGTGCCCATTAGCTCTGTGACTGTGACTGTGCCCTTCAAGTGACTGAGTTCTCATAGTGCTTAACTCCACACTCTGTGCCCATTAGCTCTGTGTCAGCGACTGTGCTCTTCAAGTGTCAGTGCTCTCAGTGGTGCTGAACTCTGTGCTCTCTGACTGTGACCCGACTCCATTTCAGATAACCAGTTCCGCATGTCCATCCTGGAGCGACTGGAGCAGATGGAGAAGAGGATGGCGGAAATGACGGCGGCCAACATTCAGCAGCAACAGCAGCAACAGCAGCAGCAACAGCAGCAGCAACAGCAGAGCTCCCAAAACACAGCCCAGCACCCAGCAGCTCGGGTAGAGGACCGGCCTCAGACTCAGGTACCCAAACGAACAGAGCGCGGGGTGCGCGTGGGACGGGTTCGGAGGGGTCAGGTGATGTTGGGGAGTCCAGGCGCTTGTGGAGATGGAAGGGGAGGGTTGACGGGAGGAGACCAGTTCAGGTACAGGACTGGTATAGGAAACTCCGTATGGACAGAACAGAGGTGCAGAAGGGTTATGCCCTGGCTGTGGAGAGCACTGAGATGCTTTTTCCATAGAGATAACACCGCACCGGTTCATCTGCGCTTTATCTTCCTGTACGAGATAGCGCTTCCCTCTCCGTCCCCGTATTTTTCCACCTAATGACACTGCAAGTGAGCGCTACTGGACCTCAAGTGGAGGTGTTAAAATAGAGCTTGAGCGAGAGAGAGAGGGAGGCTGAGAGAGGTCAGTGCCCAAGCGTCACTGACTCCAGAACAGGGCTAATTTAAACCCTTTCAAATCCCTTAATAACCACCCCCCCCCCCGTTTCAGTCCCCATTATATTTTCCGTCCTTTCCCCCTCCCCTCCTGGCATTCCCTGCCCTCCCTCTGTCTGCGTATTTGCCCCCCCCCCCGTGCCACCCCTCCGCTGGTTGAACATTTATAGCCGCCGCCTCCTGCGTCAGAGGTGAGGACGGCAGGACTGAGAACACGGAAGAGCCGGGTGCGTGTGCCAGAGGGTGGGGGGAGTGAGAGGGAGGGGCCAGAGCGGGAGGCGGGGGCGTGGGGGGGGGCAGATGTGATATTTCCTATCAGGTTGTCTGCAGTGGAAAACTTCCTTCGCTCCTCCAACTGCGGGTGTGAAAGAGGAGCAAGTGAGAAAAAAAGGAAGCGGCGAGAACGCGTGGGGGCTGGAAATAGGGAAGGGGAGGACGAGAAATGAAATGATACGAGGGGGAATGGAAAGACTGAGTAAACGGGGATGAGTTTCGCACAGCCGGGGGTCCAGGCGTTTGCCTTAGAGGGAGATCTCTGAATGGCGGCACCGGTGCGGTGGTGGTTCTGGCGTATGATCACATTACTGGCTCCATCCCGATCTGTGAGCCGTACTGCGTGTGAGCGATCTGCTTGCCTTCTGCTCAGTAGACTTTGCAGGTTGTCCTACACTATGTGTGAATTCCATCACACGTTTTCACCCTCGTGTTCACATTTTCACCTCAAGTTTGATGTTCTGAGTTTCAGCTTCGTATGTACAAGATTGCATGGCGCATCACACGTTACGAAACAATTATCTATAAAACTTGCAAAACTGTTTAGCACACTTAAGACTGGTGTTGATGTGTGAACTGGTTTGATTGAAATGATCTGTAACAGTCCCCACTATACCTATAGTTTTGATACTGTCCTCCATTTTGTGTGTTAGATGTGTTAGATGTGCTCGTTTGATGTGTTAGATGTGTTAGATGTGCTCATTTGCCCGGCTGTGTGGCGCGCGCTTCACTGCTCTCTCCTCTCTCAGTCCGGCCCCTGGTTCGAGCGGCGCATCGTGGGGCTGTGTGAGCGCATGATGGCGGGAGGCCGGTGGGGCGGAGGAGGGGAGCGACTGCTCCATTCCGTCCGGCACAGAGGGATGACCCTGCTGCACCTGGCAGCAGCGCAGGGATACACCCAGCTCATACACACCCTCATACACTGGAGGTACGTACACACCACACACACACACACGCACACATACATTCATATACACACCACACACACCACACACACACACACACACACATACGTTCATATACACACCACACACCACATACATTCATATACACACCACACACACAAACATACACAGACATACATATGCGTACATAGACATGTACACAGTCACCGGCACAAACACATTAATTCTTACGTATACGCTTATGTGAAACCGGCGAACCCAGCTTTTGTCACGACTGAGGAAGCTGTGTACTCGAGCAGTACGTGTAAAGGATGTTTCTCTCCCTGTCAGAAGCGTGAACGCAGACAGTTTGGATCTGGAACAAGAGGTGGACCCTCTGAATGTGGATCACTTCTCCTGCACTCCTTTGGTGAGTTCACTGGCTTCACTCCAGTTATATCCATGCTCTACTCAACATCAGGAAGCGTGCAGTGCTATAAGGCATTCTCTCTTTTCTTCCTTTTCCCCTCATTTCTCCCTGTCCTGTCTGTGGTAGATGTGGGCGTGCGCTCTTGGCCACCAGGGGGCAGCGGTGCTGCTGTACCGGTGGAACAGCCTTGCCCTGGGGATCCCAGACTCTCTGGGGCGGCTGCCGCTGGCCGTGGCTCGATCCCGGGGCCACACCCGCCTGGCCCGCTGCCTGGAGGAGCTCCACACCCAGGGCGTGGCCCCTGAGGGGCCGGGCCGAGCCGAGGCAGAGGGGACCGACTGGGGCCACACCAACACCCAGGAGCGGCCTCCGCTGCCGCACCTCCCCCCCTCCCCTCTCTCCACCAGTCCTGACACTGGTAAGGGGCTATAGAGCCAACACCGGAAAGAATGTGTACAATATCAGCTGTATTTAAGGGCTGCCAATCAAATGAGTTTCCCTTTCTGATTTCATTCAGTATCCTCATGATATGTGTTTGGATAGTGTCCCAGTACACTTTTGTGATGTTTTAATATGAATTATGGACAGTGAGATCATTTTCCTAATCCCCTCCTCCTCCCCTTTTCCCCTCTTTCTGTTTTTTAATATCACTACTTTTCACCTCCCTCCCTCTCTTCCTTTGCTCCATCCCTTTATCCTCCTCACTATATTTCAGGCCTGAGCTCCTCCAGCAGTATCCCCTCCCCCAGCGACCCCCCTTCACCGTCTCCAAGCTCCGCCTACTCCAGCGGCTCCGTTCCCCTGGGCTCCCCCCTGTACAGCCCCCCAGACCCCATGGACACCTCCGACCCCTCCCTGTCGGCCTCCTCGTCCCCCTCCTCCCTCCCCCTCTCCTCTCCGTCCCCGTCCCTCCAGCTCCCCCTCTCCCTGCCCTCCTGGGGCGAGGCGTGCGAGGGGGGCGACCCCAGCCTGTCGGCCAGCCCCCACGAGCCCACCTTCCTGATGGAGTACGAGCCCACCTGCTCCCCGTCCCCCCCGCCCGGGCCCCCGCTGTCCCGACACTCCACCTTTGAGGCGGAGCTGCTCAGCTACAGCGAGAACGCCGAGAACGAGGACTACCTGCCTGCTGTGGAAGACCTGCAGGTGAGGTGCACACGCTCCTGTACAAACTCATACACTCCTATACAAACTCACACACTCCTGTACAAACTCATACACTCCTATACAAACTCATACAGACCCGTACAAACTCACACGCTCCTGTACAAACTCATACACTCCTGTACAAACTCATACAGACCCGTACAAACTCATACACTCCTGTACAAACTCATACAGACCCGTACAAACTCACACGCTCCTGTACAAACTCATACACTCCTGTCACCAACAGACCTCAACTCACACGCTCCTGTACAAACTCATACACTCCTGTACAAACTCATACAGACCCGTACAAACTCATACACTCCTGTACAAACTCATACAGACCCGTACAAACTCACACGCTCCTGTACAAACTCATACACTCCTGTACAAACTCATACAGACCCGTACAAACTCATACGCTCCTGTACAAACTCATACAGGCCTGTACAAACTCATACACTCCTGTACAAACTTACACACTTCTGTACAAACACATACACTCCTTTTCAAACTCACACACTTCTATCCCAAATTGCCATAATACTGACACATAAACACAAATTTTTGGTGCCTGTATGCTGCAGCTGCATGAAGCAGTGCTCTCTGCGTCCATCCCAGGTTGACATGGCAACCCTTGCGGAGCAGATAATTGAGGCCACACCCGAGCGCATCAAGCAGGAGGAGTTCCCCAGAGGGGCGGAGTCTCCACTGAGGGAGCGGAGGGACAACACTGCCATACATGACACCATGCCCTGGCTGGCCACTTACCTGGACACAGTGGACACCCTGCCTGCCCTGTCCCCGCCCAGGTACTGCCCATCTGTTGCTGTATCTCCAGGTGTTCATGTGCTTCTCCCTATTTCTCTGTCCCTGTGTGACTTCTGTCTCCTCCTGTGTTTTTCTCTGTGAATGCATAAATCCCTTTATCTTTGTATTTTGTCCTGAAATATTATGTTATGTCCTTTGCTAAGCTTGTTGCCAAAAAGTATGAGGTTTTTAATGTGGGGTTTGGGGTAGTGGACATAGCCATTTTCATTTGTTTTCTCTGCAGCATTGGTTCCACAGGGGCCTACTTTGGGCCCTCTGATTATTTCCTCTTTCCTTTTTCTGTTGCTCCCTTGTGCATATTTTTCCACGTTTTTGTGTCTGCATATGTGTGTGTGTGTATGTATGTATATGTGTGTGTGTGTGTGTGTGTGTGTGTATGTGTGTTTGCGTGTGCGTGCGTGCATTTGTGTGACACTAGGCACGTAACCAAGCTGGCCTCTCTCCCTCTCCCCGGGCGGGGCAGGTGCGTGTGCCCGACGCCGCCCCCGTCCTCCCGCTCCCCCCAGCCCCCCTCGCCCCTCAGCGCCCTGGCCCTGCAGCGGCTCCGCCCCCCCAGCAGCGCGGCCTGGGCGGAGTTCCTCAACGCCTCGGCCAACGGGCGCATGGAGCGCGACTTCGCCCTGCTCACCCTGACCGACAGCGAGCAGCGGGAGCTCTACGAGGCCGCGCGCATCATCCAGAACGCCTTCCGCAGATACAAGGTACGGGCGGCGCGCTCCGCTTTCAGCAGGCCTGCCGATGACGTCATGTCATAATCATCCAGTCGCATGGTTCCCACGAAGCACAGGCCACGGGGCTGCTGCCCAGTCCGTTTGCCCCAGACCTGATAAAGTGCTGAAATCACACAGGCACCCTATGTTATTTGATTTAGCAAGACTGTCATCTAATACCCTGCACAGCCATGTGAGCAACACATAATCTCAACCACACCTTGATACTCGTGTTACCCCAAAAATATATCTTATTTCAATAGGGAATATTGTGCATGCTGTATCAATGTTGTATGTGTATTTTTAGTATTCGCACAACTTAAGCTTGGTTTCAGTCTAGTAACAATGCAAGCTAAAAGTCTTGCTTAACCCTTTAAGGTGTGAGATCGCAGACGTGGGATTACAAGGTTCTTAACATTCTAATGCTGATGTAATAATCACTACCGGTAATTGGAAGAAAAGTTCTAGAACTCTGACTTAAAATTTTGAAAAAACATTTGAAAAAACCTCTTCAAATGGTTAATTATTACAGTAAAAGTATTAATGCACTGTTTCATCCCTCATCCCTCTCTCTCTTTCTTTCGCCCCTCCCTCCGCTCCCTTCCCCCTGTTCCAGGGCCGGAGGTTGAAGGAGCAGCAGGACATGGCCGCTGCGGTCATTCAGAGATGCTACAGGAAGTACAAACAGGTGCAGTGAGATTAAAGCTCTTCCACTCGCGCTCAGGAGCTCTGAGTGTTCCCTGCTGGCCACAACGCAGCACTGCGCCCGTCCTTTCCCCCGGACCACTTTCAACCACTAATGATTCCGCAAGGTGTCTGTCGAAGGATTACTTTTCCTGCAGTCCTTTGTATTTTGACGTTTTCTTTGAATTCTCCTTTGGTGCTGTTAGCAGGGCTTTGTACTAGTTAGCATTGCTTAGTTGTTTAGGTAACAGGCAGGCTTAGGGTATGGGTGTTTATAAGAGGCTTAGTTTTGGCATAAAATCCGTCAGGACATAGAAAATTTTAATGTTTCTTTTGTGCAGTGGTGTGGGAATGAAGGAAAATCAGGACACTGGCCACTGCTTGTCCAACATAAAGAATAACACTTCTTCCCTGTTTATCACAGACTTGCTAAACATTAGATAACCACCCCCAATCCACAGATATTGTTAGTTAATGACCATCACCTTATCTAATGAAACCCTCAAGACACAAGCAGAACTGTGCAGGTTTCTCGTTCTCTTGATAGCGTGACTCAGTACTGAAATGTGATGCAGTCCTAATCTGTGGCAGCCGGTTACTCACGTGGCTGTTTGAGGGGTTCCAGCTGCGCTCGGCTCGGAAGACGCATCTCACAGCGTTAATGTGTTTAGACAGTGGGGAGTTGCAGTTGGAGATGCATTAGCTGTGAAAGCGGCCATGTTTGTACGGCCCAGTGCACTGTGCCTTTTATGTCTGGCGGACATTAACCTCTCGGGCTTGTGTTTCTTCGGTCGGGCGTTCAGGCGGTGTTAAGGTCGTCCTCTGGCTGCATGCTGCGGGTTTGCCTGTGCTGTGCGTCTTCGCTTGCCGACGCCTTGTTGCTCTGCGCGCGACTAACCCAGACTAATACTCCCTGTCTCTCTCTCTCTCTCTCTCCCCTCCACCTCTTTCATTCCTCTCGCTAGCTAACATGGATAGCACTGAAGGTAATGTCTAACCTCTGTAGCTGCTTTTACTGCCTTCTCAGCTGTCTGTGGACTGCAGGGTTAGGGGGGCGCTTGGCTGAAGGAACAGCACTTAGTCACACAAAGTGGCGCAGGGAGCCGCACACTGCTCACAGCAGTGGACTGCTCATCACAGTGGACTGCTCACAGTGTCCCTGCTGCGCCCCATAGCAAGCCCACAGTGTGAAAGAGTCACTGCTCTGGTCTCTTACAATGTAGGGCCTGTAGGAGGCTACGCTGCCTTCTTTAGCATCTTTTGCAGTGGTTTCCACTGGCTCTTATACATACAGTTCTATGTATAAGAACTCTTTTTAGTTCAGTATGCTCTTAACGCTAGTCACCTAAGTGCACCTGTGTTGTTTATTGTCTTGATGCCCGTGTGGCCTTTTTCAGTGAGCTGTGCGTCTGCCTTCGCATGAGTATAGGTGTTGTTTTGTGTGTGTGTGTGTGTGTGTGTGTTGGAGCAAGAGAACGAGAGGACAAGAGAAAGAATGGCTGAGTGTGTTTTGTGTGCATGCGTGTGAGGTCCTAGTGTTGTGTAGGCATCGCATGGTGTGCTAAATAATGATTTCCCTCTGAAATTCCTGCCCCCCCCCCCACCTACCTCCCTGGCCTCAGTACGCCCTGTATAAGAAGATGACTCAGGCGGCCATCTTGATCCAGAGCAAGTTCCGCAGCTACTATGAGCAGAAGAAGTTCCAGCAGTCCCGGCGGGCGGCGGTGCTGATCCAGCAGTACTACCGCAGCTACAAGGAGTACGAGCGCCTGAAGCAGGGCCACCGCGGGACCAGCGCCCTCAACACCAAGATCAAGTGAGGGAGAGCCACAGAGCGCGCTCAGCACCGGCAGGGCGTCACAACGAATGGGGCTGCGAGGGGCGGAGTCACACAACAAGGGGTGGAGTCACACAGCGAGGGGTGGAGTCACACAGCAAAGGGGCGGAGTCACACAGCAAGGGGTGGAGTCACACAGCGAGGGTGGAGTCACACAGCAACGAGGGCTGCACAAGCGGGTGGGCAGGGGGGGAATCACACAGCAAGGTGGAGAAGCAAGGAGAGGGACTCAAACAGGAGAGGAGTCAACAAAAATGGGAGAGGAGGGAAGAACAGAACAAAGTGACAGAGAGGGTCAAACACAATTGGGCAGGCTGAAGTCACACGAAGCATCACCACAGTGTACAGAACCAGTTTCCCATGATTGTTCCCATCATTGGTTTGTATTTTGTTCATTGCTTTCATTTTCCTCTTTTCATTTCCCCGGTGAAATTCCGTTTTGGTGCGCGCCAAAGATTTTCCCTGTGCAGTAAAAACCCTTGAGAAGGAAGAAGGGATTGTGGGAAAGGGACAGCAGAGGGCAGGTGGGAGTGGAGGGGGAGGAGGCTGAGAATGAAAGCCAGCCAGGTTTAGGCCGCAGCTGTGTTCAGCAGATCTTTCGGTGTGCACTTCAGAGTCTGCCCATAAATCCCGCACATAAATCCTCTGACGTTTCATCTCAGTCCAGAGATTTCACAGGCGCGATTAACACACGGGTCGTTAAAACCAGGCCAGTGATGCTTCCCCTGCACTGGTCAGAGGGCACCCAGACAGCTGAAATAATCTCTTTGTGTCTCTCTCTCTCTCTCTCAAATTCAAATTCAAAATGCTTTATTGGCATGAAATACATTTGTACTTATTGCCAAAGCATACACACAGAAACAGGAATAGGAATACAAACAACATGAAATACAAACAACATTGTGGTAACGACAACAATGCAATTGTTCTCTCTCTCTCTCTCTCTCTCTCTCTCTGTCTCTCTGCCTCTCCCCCCTCCTCAGGGGATCGTTTCTGACGAAAAAGCAGGACCAGGCGGCTCGCAAGATTATGAGGTTCCTCCGGCGCTGTCGGCACAGGTAACGGTTAGTGTACTTCTGAGGACACGCACATTCAAATGGCCGTGCTTGTGTGGGACTAGTATTTGTAAGCAGGTTGTTTCTGCAGGGAAGCTGGTTGGTGTTTGTGTGAATAGTAAGCAGGTTGTTTCTGTGGGGAAGCTGGTTGGTGTGTATGTGAATAGTAAGCAGGTTGTTTCTGTGTGGAAGCTGGTTGGTGTGTTTGTGTGAATAGTAAGCAGGTTGTTTCTGTGAGGAAGCTGGTTGGTGTTTGTGTGAATAGTAAGCAGGTTGTTTCTGTGAGGAAACTGGTTGGTGTGTTTGTGTGAATAGTAAGCAGGTTGTTTCTGTGAGGAAGCTGGTTGGTGTGTTTGTGTGAATAGTAAGCAGGTTGTTTCTGTGGGGAAGCTGGTTGGTGTGTTTGTGTGAATAGTAAGCAGGTTGTTTCTGTGAGGAAGCTGGTTGGTGTGTTTGTGTGAATAGTAAGCAGGTTGTTTCTGTGGGGAAGCTGGTTGTGTGTTGTGTGAATAGTAAGCAGGTTGTTTCTGTGGGGAAGCTGGTTGGTGTTTGTGTGAATAGTAAGCAGGTTGTTTCTGTGAGGAAGCTGGTTGGTGTGTTTGTGTGAATAGTAAGCAGGTTGTTTCTGTGGGGAAGCTGGTTGGTGTGTTTGTGTGAATAGTAAGCAGGTTGTTTCTGTGAGGAAGCTGGTTGGTGTTTGTGTGAATAGTAAGCAGGTTGTTTCTGCAGGGAAGCTGGTTGGTGTTTGTGTGAATAGTAAGCAGGTTGTTTCTGTGAGGAAGCTGGTTGGTGTGTTTGTGTGAATAGTAAGCAGGTTGTTTCTGTGGGGAAGCTGGTTGGTGTGTTTGTGTGAATAGTAAGCAGGTTGTTTCTGTGAGGAAGCTGGTTGGTGTGTTTGTGTGAATAGTAAGCAGGTTGTTTCTGTGGGGAAGCTGGTTGGTGTGTTTGTGTGAATAGTAAGCAGGTTGTTTCTGTGAGGAAGCTGGTTGGTGTGTTTGTGTGAATAGTAAGCAGGTTGTTTCTGTGGGGAAGCTGGTTGGTGTTTGTGTGAATAGTAAGCAGGTTGTTTCTGTGAGGAAGCTGGTTGGTGTTTGTGTGAATAGTAAGCAGGTTGTTTCTGTGGGGAAGCTGGTTGGTGTTTATGTGAATAGTAAGCAGGTTGTTTCTGTGAGGAAGTGGTTGGTGTGTTTGTGTGAATAGTAAGCAGGTGTTTCAGGGAAGCTGGTTGGGTGTTTGTGTGATAGAAGCAGGTTGTTCTTGGAAGCTGGTGGTGTGTTTGTGTGAATAGTAAGCAGGTTGTTTCTGTGAGGAAGCTGGTTGGTGTGTATGTGAATAGTAAGCAGGTTGTTTCTGTGGGGAAGCTGGTTGGTGTTTGTGTGAATAGTAAGCAGGTTGTTTCTGTGAGGAAGCTGGTTGGTGTGTTTGTGTGAATAGTAAGCAGGTTGTTTCTGTGGAGAAGCTGGTTGGTGTGTTTGTGTGAATAGTAAGCAGGTTGTTTCTGTGAAAGCCAGTTGGTGTGTTTGTGTGAATAGTAAGCAGGTTGTTTCTGCAGGGAAGCTGGTTGGTGTGTTTGTGTGAATAGTAAGCAGGTTGTTTCTATGAGGAAGCTGGTTGGTGTTTGTGTGAATAGTAAGCAGGTTGTTTCTGTGAGGAAGCTGGTTGGTGTTTGTGTGAATAGTAAGCAGGTTGTTTCTGTGAGGAAGCTGGTTGGTGTGTTTGTGTGAATAGTAAGCAGGTTGTTTCTGCGGGGAAGCTGGTTGGTGTGTTTGTGTGAATAGTAAGCAGGTTGTTTCTGTGGGGAAGCTGGTTGGTGTTTGTGTGAATAGTAAGCAGGTTGTTTCTGTGAGGAAGCTGGTTGGTGTGTTTGTGTGAATAGTAAGCAGGTTGTTTCTGTGAGGAAGCTGGTTGGTGTTTGTGTGAATAAGTACACAGGTTGTTTCTCTGTGCAGGACCTCTGACAGCCAGCTGATGATCTCCTCCCTCTGTCTTCCCTGCAGGATCAAGGAGCTCAAACAGAGCAAAGAGCTGGAGAGAATGCAGAAGAGAGGCCTAACCACCTAGAGCCCTCCTCCTACTCCTCATGCTCCTCCTGCTCCTCCTCCTCCTCTTCCTGCATCCCTCCATCCTCACCAAGGGAGACAGAGGAGAGAGGGATGGTGAGGGCTGAGACAATACACACACGCACACGCACACGTGCACACACACGTTCACACAAACAGACACGTACACACACGCACATAAACACACACACGTGCACAGACATGCTCACGTACACACACAAACACGTACACACACAAAAGAACTGCCCACATGCGTCTGCACTGAAAGTCACACTGACACGGCCCTCTCTCTCTCTGCACTTGTCTTTCCGCCTCTGCTCTCCGTCCCTCACTCCCGAGAGGGCGGGACGACACGTCAGCCCCGTCCCTCCTTCCAGTGGACACTCCCTCACGCGCCGCCGTCGTCCGCCTCACTCCCGCACGCCTGGAGGGAGGGCCTCGCACCCGCGCACGCGCCCTCGCTCTCTCTCTCTCTCTCTCCTCCTCCTCCATCACCGTTGCCTTCATGTCCGCGTCCTTTCCTGAGGAGGGAGAGAAAAGAACGGAGGGAAGAGACTCCCAGCCTTGTTTTTCGTCTTTGGAACTAGAATGGAGCGCAAGAGCGGGAAAAAAAGGCTGACCTCCTTGCAAGTTGCGTTACATTTTGTTCATTTCTGGGATTTCTAACAATTGTTTTTTATTTGTCCTTTCCTTCGCAATACAAGATCAGACTGCAGCTTTTTCAGAATGTATTGTACTTTTGAGGTATACATATACAAACATATATATCCATATATTCTATAAATATGAATTATTGATGTCATTATATATTTATTGAATTGACTTTTTGAGGCATGTTTTCTAATACTACTCTACTCTAACAAGGAAAATACTCCCTTTTGGTGAATGACACACTAACTAAAAGTTTGACGCAGTAACTTAAATTACTGAAATACAGTCTTAATTATCATAAAAGAGAAAAGTTGTAAGGCTTCCCGATTAGCCTTTTTCTACGGGCATTTTATACGATGAGCACTAGTAAGATGCACATCATTTACCCAAATCTGAAAAACGACCTTGAATCGGTTCCTCTGGCGAACGTGTCCTTCGCTCTGGTGTCTTGGTGTGGAGGTACTCGTTTCCACATTGTTTAAGCTTATTTTTTTACCGGAAACGGATAGCAGTAGTTAGCAAGCACTTTGCTGTTGCTGTTTGGGGATTTCTGCGTAATTGCGGAACGGGACAGTAGCTGTTTTCCGCACAAATATTCAGCACTTCCAAGACGGGCTTTCTGTTTGGGAGGGTCAGGGGAGTAACTGTCAGTCCTCTCGATTGCAGTACGCGTTTTATGATGTATAGATTTTAAAGCATGAGGAACATCTCAGCCGCAGAGCAGTTTGACTGCTTACAGAAAGTCCCTTGCTGTTTCTTTATGCTGTTCCTGTTAGCCACTTCCTGTGTGGCTGCTGCTCGAAATGCATGGGAGACGCTTTCCAGTGATGGCTGTTATCGTCTTCGCTTAGGTGGGCGTGGCAGCCCTTAGAGCCCACCGCTGTCAGCCTGGGGACGGCCGGACATGCGGCAAACTGCTCTGCCCTGGGGAGGACTCTGGGGCTCACAGGGGCGTACCATTCGCGGGCAGCCGAGAATTCGGCTGTAGGTCCAGCGGCAGGTCTACCAGAACTGCCTTTTTTTTTTTTTTTTTGGCTTTTATTTTGTAATCTTCCGTAGCCTTGTGTTGGGGGACTGGAGATCAGTACTACCAGAGCAGGGTCAGCTACCCTTGGTGCGGAGTCAAATTAAGAGGGTTAGAGAGTGGGTCGGGTCAGTAACAGAAGCTCTGTGGGTGTGCACAGGGGACAGGGCTGCTGAGGGTACTTCAGCGTCAGTTCAGTTTTTCTCTTTACCTCGTCCTTCCCCTGAGTTCTTAATTTCATTTTTGGGTGAACTGCCCCTTTAAAGGTCTTAGTGTCTTAATCTCCTTCTCAAGACTCAGGACCAATGGGACTCACGTTATGGAGGGTTTCACAAGCCCCGATTATCCCCAGTTTTAAGCTAAATCACGCTTTTGGATGTGGTCGTTGGGAACTTGGTCCTTTTTCAGGATATGGAGGGGTCTGTCAGACACCCTCTGAGAATTGGCACAAGAGCCGTGCTCAACTTCCTGAAACAGAATGGAGGGCTAATGCAGTTTACTGGTGTTGCTATGCCAAATGCCCAAGGCCACAATCTTTCAAAGTGCGGTCATGTACATTTTTTTTTCGGGGGTGGGGGGGGGGGGTTGCGATTTAAACTTGGGGCTGTTCAGAGCAATTGCCCAAATCAGGCATTTTACCATTCCTCCTTGCATGAGGATGTGTTGGCTGCATGTAACTGTAACAGCTTTCTCTTTGTAGCCCAGTTATACTGTGTGAATGCCTGTGGAACCTTGTTTTTATAGAAAAGAAAATATTTCAAAATGTGCGGTTTGGGTCTGGTAGGTTAGGACAGGATCGGATGACGGGCACGTAGTCCCGGGCCCGGAGTTCTGGGTCATACTGGGTTACCGGTAAGGTCAGCTCTTCTGAGGACAGCGATAGAGATCGTCCAATCAGATTGCTAATTCGTAACTGCGTGATTACAGACGCATCAATGTGAAATCGAGGTATCGTTATGCCAGGACTGGAGCAGGGCGCCCCTGGGTTCGGATGCACTACCGCCCAGCCTAACGTCTCCATTATCAGTATAGCGACGATATCTTATGGCAGCAACTTTGTGAGGGTATTCTGCTAGCCGGTCGTGCACTGTCAAAATGGGCCCTAGAAATTCTCTTAACTATTGTAACTGTAGCCTGGTGCCCAGTTGTTTTAGGAGTTGATGGCCCTTATAGCAAATGAGTAAATGTTTTAATTTGCCACTAACACGAGGTCCTTAATGTTCAGCACTTTTGCAAGCCCACATTTCCTAGTTGGCGCTTCGATAGAGGGACTCAACGCTCAGCCCCTCTGGAATCATTAGGTTCTGATGTGTAATGCACATTTGAGGATTAAAAAGGGAGCGATTTTTACAAAGAAATCATTTTAGTTGTTTTTAAATGTGCAGTGCCTTGCAAAGCTCTTGCTCATGGCTGGCATGGATGTACTTAACCAGTAAGAGGAGACGCATGTCATAAATATTCGCTACATAAAGCATCCAAAAGACTCTTTTTAATAAAATAAAAAAAAAGTTGTACCAGATTCTGTTTTAGATTTAGTACTGTTTACACTATTAGGCATCGTGTGGAGTCACATCACTTTCCTATACCAGGTATTTCCAAACCTAGGTGGGGAAAATAACTTCACAGCAAAAAAAAGATTAAAAAACAGCATCCCTTGTTTACACACAGTCCACAGCCAGATTCTGTAAATATAAATTTGTGTTCAGTTTATTATTTATTTTTTGTAGGGGGGAGGGGATTTCATGGCGTTCACTTATCAAGTTTACAGTCTGGCAATGCAAGAAAGAAGGCACTGCACCTTTAAAGAAGCCAAATATATGAAACTAAATTATACTGTAAAAAAATATTGAACGTAGGACTAGAAGATTGTATGATGACTGAATTTTAACTGATATGCATTAACCTGTACATAATGTAAAATACGAAGACAGTTGAGGATATATTTAAGATAAAATAAATGATGTGCTTGCTTTATTGAGAAAATACTGTTCCTTGTTTTACCAATTATATACTAGTGATGATGAAAACGCATGTTCATATCCATAGTTTGTTTTGAACTTTGCTTTTCTGAGAATGAGTATGAGTTTATAAATACAGTTTAATATTTAAAATGCTTTGCATGAGTTTGTAACAGTTTGCATTGGCTACAAAATATCAGTAATCACGAAGTCTATCTTTTATGCTGGTGTTTGAAAACATCTATTTATATAATTTAAAAAATATTTGGTTGTTTGTTTCTGTAAATTGATTTAAGATTTTTTGCAGATGATTGTTCAAACTGTTTTAATATTTCATAATGATGATCATCATAATTAAAAAATAAATAAAATGAATTAAAAGTGTTGCATGGTTGTGGTCGAGGTTTCAGTAGTGTTTATGTATGCGAACTCTGCGATATGTAAATACGACTCTTTTGGAATTAAATATCAACATGTCTCTTCAGATTAACTTGATACAAGTTTGAGTGACGATCATAATTATTTAAAACATTAAATTTACTTCATATGAAAACAAAGCACATCCGCAATCTTTAGCCTTTTGGTTTCTGTGTTCTGTTTTTTTTAAGCTGGTGTCTCTTCATCTGTTTATTACCTCTGGGTCATACATGCAGTAAATAATTGCAATTATAAACACAAGTTTGTTGAGAGTTCACTGTGGGATACTAGGCCTTTGCATTTCGTAGGGACTATTATTTAAGTCCATTAGATAACTCCAGTATGTAAAAAATCTAAACCCCCACTGCTCCTGTGAATACTTTGGACTGTTGGTTTCCATACATTTACTTTTTTGGCCCTTTTAAATCTTTCATACTGAGTCCATACTGCAAATTTAATACATTATTAATCCAGTTCGATCTAGCTTTAGCCATTTGACCATCTTAGTTTGCTGCCAGTACTTTAGCCAAGCATTTTCGACTTTTATTTTCTTTAAAATAAAGTTGCTGTAGCTTCAGGAGAATCAGGAAAAATCTATAACCCCCAACTGCCTTGAATTTTACATATTAACCAATGATGTTGCAATAAATTTGACGTTACTTCTTGCTCGTTTCAACTAAAACTGCCAACTTAAACATTGCTAATCATCCAGAGTGTTCCAGATCTGGACTTTTGTCCATGTCATGCAATTGTCAATCTATGTGCCATTTTCTGTCAAAAGCTGATGTATGCTTTTGTTGATTCATATACATGTCAAAAGTTCGTAGCACAAAATTAGCCATAACTTACGAAATGCCTGTTTTTCTGTCTATCTTGTCTGTGTCCTATGTTTTTGCTATTTGTGCATGGAACCCTTGTGCATGGAACCCTTGCTGCTAATATTATTATTATTATTATTATTATTATTATTATTATGTACAATACCATGCAGCTGGAAGCTGGTGTTTGTATGCAAAGCACCCTGGGAAGAGTGGGCATAGGAGATCATTAGTGATGGCAGCCTGCTAAGCAGACTCCAAGACATTTATTACACCTGAACTGTTATTTCTGATTGGCTGTGGCAGCTCCCTCTGCGATCTGCTCAGTGTCAGTTGATGGTATGAAGAGTCCTACACTTGTGAAGACTTTATACACTCAGCCCTGGCACAGATAGGATTCAGCTGCAGACTGTTGAGTGTTTTACTGCATCTGGGGATAGTGTTTCATCTCAGCTTGCTGCAGTCCTTGAGCCATGTGCTGATCATTTTCTCCAACAGGGTCATTCCTGGAAAAACTACTCATTTTGCCAAGAAGTTAATACACAGACACCCCTTAGCAGCACCTTATTGCAATTATGTTAAATCAGTGTTGGGACAAACATGCAAAGTGAATGCTGGAAACAGTAGGGTCGTGAACCTGACACAATGCTCTATCATTGTAAGAGTTGGCCTTGAACGAAGTGAAAAAAGAGACAGGCTCACGAGGCTAGAGTTGGCCTAACTGCAGAAGAGGTTTAATATATTTGCTATTCTCACAATAGCACACATAGAAATGCACAAATTAAGGCCTGCAGTGACTCTAGTGAAAATACAATGGTGCTTTTAAACATTTTCCAAGCCCTTTGGATCTGCTTGTTTTGCGAAACCGCTAGGGTCAGCCTTGTGACATTAGTGGCAGTGTTGCCAGATTTGCGGTTCACCCGCCCAGTTGGGATACTTTAAAGATTGATTCACGGGTGAAAAAAGCAAAGCTGCAGGTTACGGTTTCTTTGGGCTAATATTAAACTGTACCATGGCTACAGTGTATGGCGCAAGAAATTAGTTTTCGGAACCCTTGCCTCGCAGTTCCAGCCTCCGGTCTCCCATTACTCAACCCCTGCTCGGCTGAGAATTCCTTCAGCCCTCCTGGTTGACATTTCCGTCTGGGGGCTTGTTTCTGACCGTTGTGGCCAGGTTCCGAGAGGCTATTGAGCTGTAAATGTTTCTCTGACCTGGCAACACAGATTAGGGGTAATTCAAAATTGGGCCCAGGCTCTCAAAGTACTGTGTGCATGGAAAGCACAGCAATTTCATGTGGTAGACCAGAATGTCAAACCATTACAGGCCTCCCTGCTCGTATCAGTTTCAGGTATAGAATCGTAGTCTGATGGAGTCGTTGCACTAGCGGTGCAAACCACAAAATGGCTGTCAGCTTTGGGAGTATGCACGGAAAAGGTCTGAAAGGATCTGCTGCAATCCTGTTCTTTTAAAAAGGGGCTCCCTAGGGCATGGCACCCCAAAAAGGCAGTTGAGCAGAACATGCTTGTGGTGACAGTGTAGTATACTGGTTAGGAGATTCAGCTGGTAACTGCTGTTTAGTAAAGGGCCAACTGTTTCAATAGAGTGTATGTGATAACGTACGCTGTGCAAGTTGCTTTGAATGAAAATATCAGAAAAATGTTTGACACAAAGGTCTTTGGCTTACTGTTTTACATGCAAGGGGCGGGTTTCGCAAATCCAAGAGCTTAAGGAGGAATCAGCCGAGTTGAGAAAGGTTTATCTCCCCATTGTGTAGGAATGCAATTCTCCATATATCCTGGAGCATTTGTACTGGCAGTGAGGTCTTTCAGTGGTACCTGGAGTGGAAGCCAGACATGACATAATCATTGGTGATAACCTGTTCTGTGAATGCAGAAACCAAATACAGACAAATGATACTTCTGAGCCAACTTTTCCACCTTTGCCGCATTCTTAGGGATGAGGGGGTTGCAGCTGGATCCAGACCAAACATCTGACAAGTACTGTGCTAGCACCGGAGAACAAGCACAGCCTGTAGAATTTACCAAGTGCAACAACTGTGGATTCCTCCCATACGACTAAACGTGATTTATTGTTGCGGTTCAAGTCTTAAACTTAAATGACTCCTTCTGGATGTTCGGAATCCTCAAGTACCAAAGTTCCAGTATATTAAAGTACCGAACTAAAATCTTGTGAAATGAGCAACATCGAATACATTTTCTGTGTTTCTGTACTTTTTGTGAGGATCATTTCTGAAACCTCTATTGAAGGAGAGGAGCAAACAGTTCAGATAAATCGATATCGTTTTTCTGTGCTGGACTGATCAGTCAGCATGAGCTGTCCAAGCTCACCTTGAATGATTCTTTTAACACACTGCTCTGGTTCTATACATGCATCTGATCTTGTGCTTAGAATGGCCCAGCCCCTCAGTGTTTAATATGAGAATACCTTCATAATACACCAGTTTCATGCTACACCAGTGTGTGCATGACAATTCTGTGCATAGCTTTATAGTTTTTTGTTTTGTTGTTTTGTTTGTTTTTATCATTGCATTATGAAAGGGGTTCTCGCCAAATGTGTTATCCAGTATGTCTGGGCGCATGCCCACTCCTCCATGCATTTCACATTAAATTAGAAACTCTACCTGTAGCTACAGACATATTGCCCTATTAAAGTATACACTGTGTCAGGGTTGCCAAGTGAAAATGGGCCCAGGACAATAATATTTACCACAAGCTCACAGACCATTGGCCCAATTGGTCCCCCCTTCCTCCAGGGCAGGGACAATGCTGAACAAGGTTACCCTGAACATGGTTACCCGCCCCCCCCCCCCAACAAGTGTTGTGACACCTATGTACAATTCTGTCACGGTGAGTCTTTTTGGATAGCTCAACCTTTGTTACAACTCACTTATCACTCCTGTTTTAAAATAGATTATTTGTACAGGCTGTGTATTAGTACAGGCAGTATTCAATGTTATTCCAGTTCCACGTTCTAAAAAATAACATTTCAAAAGATGTTTCAAAAAGATTTATTATTTTGTGAAATTGTAAATCTTTCATTTGGCTGGTAAAAAGTGTTAAACATATTTTAAAAACTTTCAAAAACATTCAGCCATTAAGATGATCTATTTCTCCTTTTTTGCCAAAACCTAAACAGCGCTTTGAATATTTTTTGGAACATACGAGATATTGAATTACGCCAATAATCCATGACTGGAAAGAATGATTTGTACCTAAGATTAAATTTTAAAATGACGTGCCATCAGAACACACACATCTTGATCTTAATATATGATTAAGAATGTGTGATTAAGAACACAATATACCTGCCATGTAAATAGATTTAATTGAGGAAAACAAATGACAAACAATTCATTATCTGTTTTTGTATAAATGACACACAAATATGTTTCTGAAGTTGAATTTGTGAATTATTGGTTTCTGTAATAGATAAAAACGATTATGACCATTTCAAAATGAGGTAAAGTTTAATTATATTGTCATTAAAATTTGATTTTTTTTTATTTTTTTAATGGTTGCTTAAAATGATTTTCAAATTAATATAGTTACGAAATCTAGTGCTAGTGCTATTACTGTTCAGTGTTCCACTTTAAGGATCTGTGCAGTTTGCGGGGAGATATACCTGTATTACATACAGAATTATTACGAGTTGCTTCGTAATTATTTTGAAGCTACTGTCACGATCACACCATTTTAAGATTATTGACAAAAATCTTAACTAAAGCCACAGTCTTATGGTCTGTGAATTTGAACAGTTGTAAAGTTAAGTCATTGTTATTGTTATAATTGTATTAGTCTCCATTTTTTTTCCTAAGTCACTTAGCATCTGATATTTGAACAATGCACAGAGAAAATGTGTAGCAAAAAAAGGGAGATGAAATTGCACGGCAGTATCAAAGAGCATATGAATACATCAAGAACACATTACGTATAGTATTGCTATGGTAATGTGCTAAATAAGGTCTTGATTTAGTTGTAATGGTAATAACGATATATAAATACAATGAAAGAATCTGGACTTTATTAACCCTCATTACTTACTGATACCGTAGCGTATGTCAGAAGCATTGCTAACAGCGCGACTATCAGATTTTGTGAGGCATTCGTGTCATTCGTGACCTTTTCCCACCACAATGAGAGGACAGAGGGAGCCGCAATGCCTTGCTATCGCATCTCACACTCCTCTCTTCCTCTCTCAGGCCGCCAGACTGCAGGAAGCAGGGGCTCGTCGTCTCCGTGGCTCTTCTGCCAGTCAAGCCGAGACGTGGCGGTTAGCGGAACTAGCGCACATTCGCACACAAGTGCGGCCTGTTTGCTCGCCGGCCCCAGACGTAAATCACTGAAAATATCAAGGTGTGTTTTTAGTGCCTCCCAATCTGCCTGAAATAGTAGGGAAGTTATACAGGAAGATGACCGGTGTGGTTGAGGGAGAGCGAAGTGTGTCCATTTGACCAAAGTGTTTTACAGCTTGAATGCCTACACTACCCATGTCCTGATAAGATGGTCTTCTTAGAAGCTTACAATAGACAATAAAGCAATGATACACTGGGTGATCGCACAAAAACAATAACTAAGTAAAACAGGAAGGATAGGGGTTTTATATATTTGTAGGATGTCACTATTGTAATATGGTTTTGTCACTTGTTATCTCAGGAATTTTTATTGGTGATTGAGGATGGATTGTTTTCATAAAACTACCACTGTGTGGAAAATCGAGTGATTATGAGGTTGATGGGTGACAGCACAGGATGAAAAATTAGTGAAAAAATATAGAGATTAATACACAATCATTATGGGTAATTGGATGCTGTTCTGTCAGTTTTATTGACTGATGAATATGTTTGATATGAACATTTTATTAGGAAGTCTTTTGACCACCAACCACATGCTGCTATGCTACTGATAAAATATCAAAATATCAGCGACTAACCAAGTCTTGACCAAAACATGACACAATATTTACCACTGCAGAAGTGCGTTAATATGTGGAAATACTGATATATTTTGCTCACAAATTTGATTTTGTGTCAAATATAAAATTAAAATATTAGCATTTAAAAAAAAAATCTGATGTAAGAGAAGCATTTTGACCATCATGCTTCATCCGGATTAGGGTTGATTCTATTTCAGTCCAGACAATTCTGGAAGTGAAAACCTGCCCAGTAATTTTATAGAGAATTGTTCAATTAATTAATTAATTTCATTTCTGTAATTGGCTGAATTGAGCTGCACTGGCTTTAATGCTGGCTGTGCTTGTGTAGCGGCTCTTCCTACCTCCACCCACAGATCAATGCTACTTTCTGAGCTGCTATGGTTTGCTAATATATCTCTTAACAGGAGTGAGGTCTGAAAAAAAAACCCAGGGAATGTTTTTATGTTGGCCAGCTAACGACCCTAAAATGTGCGGTACTCCATATCTGACTGCGCACTTCGGTGTATTTTCTGAGAAGGAGCCCCAGCTGCCCTTGAGAGCGTCTCTTGATGCAGTGACACAGGACGTTTGCAGGGGAGAATGAAAGTGGCCTCTTCCTTTCATTTACCCGGCGCGGTTTGGAAACGGGTGACCCCCATTGTTCGCCGGGTCGCTCCGGCGATCAGGACGGGGCGCGGGGGGGAGCGGCGGCATTCCTCGGACCCCCAGCGCCGAGGGTTTCCGCGAGCGCCGCGCTGGCCGCGCAGCGTGCCTCCCCTGCCCCGCGATTGCCCTCTCCCCCGCCTGTTTACCCAGCTGGCCCGCCGCCAGGCCGCCATCCTGCCTCACCTTCAACCGCCGCACTTCTGCTGCCCCGTCTGTGAGCGTACGCGAGCGAGCGAGGGGGGGGGGGGCAGGGGAGCGAGGGCAGGAAGGGAAGAGATGAAGAAGCGATGAGTGAAACGGAGAGTAGCGGGTATTTAATATTCACCTCAGGACCACTTACTGTTAGGGCGCGGCTGAGCGAAAGAGAGGGGTCAGCGTGGAAAAAGAGAGGTAAATGAAAGATAGAGAGCTGGGGAGGAGGGCAGTACAATTCAATATCCCCGCTGCGGAGAGATTGTTGAACTGGCCACATGTTGCTCTGCCCCAAAGCCTGATTCTGATGACAAAGGAGACGGCCTGTCACGAGACTGCCACCGCTCAGTCTGGTGTAGGGAAGGGGTCACAGTCATACTGATGCCTGTGATTATTCTCAATGGCTCTCATCCTTTCCCACTGAGCACCGTGCCAACATTGTGACTATTTTACTTACAGTGCAATTCAGCAGAATTGAACACAATGGTGCTGGGCAAGGATATGAATGCAAAAGCACAAACACAGGCACACACACACACACACACACACACAGGTACTACTCCGCAGAACCCTCTAGGCTGAACAGGAGACAATGGGGAGGGTTGAGAGTTCACAAAGCATTCTGGAGACAGTATGCTGCCTGTTTGTGCTCTTAAGAGAAACCTGGAGACAGTGGAGAGGCTTGACTTGTTGGCAAAGGGCCTGTTTCCATCTGCAGGGTTCAGCAGAGGTAGCAGGCAAACTCGAGACAGATTGAGAAGCCAGTGGGGTCCTGGATCCCAGAGGCCAAGAGTCTTTGGGGCTTTTCACCAGTCACGCACTGTCCTGACGCCACATATTTTAAAACAGCGTTTTAAAATGAATTAATATAAATCTTCATCTTGTTAAAACCCCCTGCATTGCATTTTTTCACTAATTCAAAATGCACAAAAATTCACTTAAGTGGATGAGACATGTAGCTCAGTCCTTAGAGTAGTGGGCTCGAGCAACATGTCAGCCCCCCCCCCCCCCAATTCAGAAATGGGCTTAATTTGTGCCATGGCAATTTAAGAATTTCTGTGTCTTCTCTATCTCTTACCCTTTCTGTTTGAACAAATGCAAAAATATGAAAGGAGGGTGGGCCTATCCAATTTTCTTTAATAAAAAACAGTAAATGAACTGGATTCTGGAATGAACAGTGAGGTTGTATGAGGAAATCTTCTGTGGCCCACTGTACTTTTTAAGATTGCATTGTATTGTATTTATTTTGTGAGTTTATTTTAAGTATTATTTGTGCTTTTACAAACTTTTACATAATTTAAACCCTCAGCATGCTTGAAAATATAATTGTCTGTATTATTGAGGGAAGCATATTAATCCTACAAAATTCTCACAAATTGTACCGAAAAGTCAGTTTCCATTTGCTTTAGCGTCCTGTAATCTAGGCATGCTATGTTATTTGAATTTTTAATACTTCCGTGAATTGTAAAACCCATTTTTCCCCTACACATTTAAATAAGCGCTATCTTAATTTCCGTGGATAAATGGTGCCTGTTTTTCAGTCTGCATATGTTCCTGACTGAGGAAACGCTAGAGGGGGCCATAAACTCAATCCTACAGTAGTCTGTCTTTCTCTGTTCCCTGTATTCTCTTCCCTCCCATTTTCCTCTGTCTCCATTTTTTTTTCACTCATTCCCTTGATGTTAAACTTTGAGTGGAATTGAACTGCTATCCATCAGTAAAGAATGCTCCCCCCTGAAATCCCACACCGGTCTCGAAACGTGGCCCAAATGGAACCGGTTGCTTACCTCAGTGAGTCAGATAAAGAGAGGGATTTAGCGCTGCAGTCACATGGAACAGGACTGTCACTGTTATGATGTTCAGAGAATTCCACAGCATGTGGCAGCACTAGAGGTGTGCATGTGTGTGTGTGTGTGGCAGTGTGTGTGTGCCTGAGTGCTGCTGCGTGTGACAAATGAGTTTGTAATTGATCCTTATTCTGAGCCATCTTAGAAGTGACAGGAGGACAATGAGGCGCAACAAAGCGAGGCAGAGAGAGAACGACAAAACAGCGAGTCGCTGAGAGACTGATAGAGCAGGAGAGGCTGAGACAAGGTGAGGGGAACAGGGCATAGCCAGGGATGAGACTGGGATGATTTGGAGGGAGAAGGAGTGTATGTGTGTATGTGTGTATGTGTGTGTGTGCGCGTGTGCGTGTGTGTGTGTGTGTTTGTGTGTTTGTGTTTGTGTGTGTGTGCATGTTTGTATGTGTGTGTGTGTGTGTGCATGTTTGCATCTGTATGTGAGTGAAACAGAAATATGGAGAGAGACCCATATGCCTATAAGATCCTAAAATTCATATAAATGAGTAAAACATATACATACATTTTCTCGAATTGGAAATAGCTTCATTTTACACATAGAGAGAAAAACACATATCCTGTGAGATGAAGACCCAAGAACCCTGCTAGCAGCACTGCATATCTCAGCCAGAGGAACAGTGAGTAACCACCCTGCACTGACTAACAGATTATAAATTACTACATATACAGATAAACATGACATTAAATTCGATAAATTGTGGCTGGAACTCCTCTTATCCTCCTATCACATTTTTGCTGCGATACAGTTATTATAATTCAACTTTTCTTTTGATTTTAGATATTTCTTTGCATGTATTTACTACTGTATGTTAGGGTTCTGGGTTGGCATATACTGTAGTTAACTTTAGTTCTTTGATCCTGTTGCATGTGCACTAGGCTAGCTGGTCAAACATCTATTGCTAGTTTTGGCACCGTTGCTCATATACAATAAGTAGCTTAGGAGGATGCATTTATATTATTTTCCATTTGAAGTGGCTCTAGATAAGGACAGCTGTGACACTAATATAATGTAATGTAAATAATTATAATATGAAGACCTATACATGTTTTCATTTATGTAAATGATTATTTTCCTGTTTGGCAATTTATGTATTTCTTGCCATCAATCACTCGGTTAAATTGAAAAAGAGAAATTTTAGAGAAAAGGCATGTTAAAAAAATTTGGCATCCATGTGAACAGTGATATGGGTACCTAAGCATCTTTAAATACATGTATATCTTCTTTACTGAACACATTTTAATTACGAAGCAGAATGGTTTTTATCCATAATATCCTAGTGAGCATTTTTACCCTTTAAACTGTATAATTTTTTTTAAAACACGCACACAAAAAATTAAAAAGCAACCTTTTTTCTTGTTTCATTGACTTCAAGACAGCATTTGATTTAATTTGGCTTGACATCCCATAACAAATGCAAAGTGCTGTGTGTGGTAAAGTTTATGGCATAATAAAATAAATATATGAGCGAAGTAAATGTCAGCAAATATGGGGGTAAAACTTGGCAAGGAAAGGACAGGATTCTTCACGCAAGGGCACAGAGTGAGGTATGACTGCAGTTTGAACCTTGCACTGTTCAGTTCCTTTATCGTGGATTTTGCAGTGCTTCTAAAACAATGTCCAGTTCCTGGCATCAGTCTAAATACTGTGGGAAATTGCTGCACTATGCATATGATCTTGTTCTACTGCCACCCATTGAACAGGACCTGGAGCACTACTGTCAGTATTGCTCCATGGAACCTGCTACATTTATAAACAATACAGGGATTATGGTCTCAAAAAATGCCAACGTTGCTCTAGAATATGCCTTAAAGCTAAATTTTTAAAATGTTTCGTCCTTTGACAGAGAAACATAATTCAAGCTAAAATGAATGTAAAACATGTTTCTCTCTAACTTCCTGTTAAGCTGACTAACACTACAATCTCCTATAATGAATTTCATTTTTTTCTCTTTTATATCACTCTCCACCTTTTGTAAAATGTAATTGAATATTTTTGTTGCCATTGCAATATATAGGGTTTAATACAACCAGGACAACAACATTTGCATGCCACAATACCCCACATTACAAGTAGGTCAATATGATTTTGTAAAATAATGGAACACAAATGCATTCTGTGCATTTTTGTATCATTTCGCTGACACTTTTTCATTTGTGAAAAATACTCTTAATTTTCTGAATTCACTTTTTTTGGTCATTACAGGCTGTAGAAAGACGAATTTGATTTATGAGTGAAATTGTACTTTGATGATTACCTTGGAGTGAAAATGAGTGTGCAGGGCAGCTTTGGCTTTCAGTACATTCAAAGAGAATGCCTGCAGAGCTATATATGCAATCAAAAAAAAGATTGCATAAAATAATTAAATATTCTCATTATTTAGTCAGATGTATATTGATAGGATAGGGTAATCCACCCAATGAAAACTATGGAAGTGAAATGTGGAATCCTCTCCACTGGCAAGATTAAACCAAATAGGAAAACATCTTACGAACAGATACGTTCAGCCCAGAAAAGAAACCCCTCTCTACCCCAACACACAAATAAAACCTGCTTCAAATCTATACACATGAAATCTGAACAGAGAAAACAAACTGGCAGACAGTATCCTCCAGGTTAGAGATACAATGCAGAGACAAATTCTAACCTAGTGCAGGCTCCGTGACATACCCGAATAATGGAAAAAAACCAGAGTGTGTTACCAGAATACATGTCGTATATAGTCACTGTAAAAGATGAGGTAAAGACACGTATGTATTTTCTCTTACCCCGTGAAAGACATTCCAAAAAGTGTAAATTATTTTTATAATGATTTTCTGAAATAACAGTAAATAACAAATAACAAATGTTTTTTTTTCTCAATCATTTTCCATTTAAATTGATGATTGTTTGTTTGTTTTATACTGATTATTATTCATTGGCAATACTTACAAAACATATTTCACACCAGAAATCACACTGAAAAGAGAGAGAGAAAGAGAGAGAGAGAGAGAGAGAGGAAGAGAGAGAGAGAGAGAGAGAGAAATGAATGTGTTGAATGTTGTCAGATAGTTGGATTTATCTCTGGTGATCTGATTTTTTATTTATATTTTACAACAAAATATACAACAGAGGGCCATCTGTAATGATATACAACAGTAGGATCATTTAAGGCAACGAGAAAAGGAATAATGAGGAATGACAATGACTGTACCGTATGTGTCACTGCGCAGCAATATGATTCATTTTATGTAAAATTAATTTAAAGATAAATATCCTGCAAGGGATAGAAAGAATTTGGAAAGTTGGGTTTGAGACATTTTGTACCTTACAGTTTGAACTTCAAAAAAATCTAAACTTGACAAATTACTTTCAATTGCTAACTTTAAACATGTAATTCATGACTCTGTTACTGAAATATGCTCCTGCTTTTTAATTACTGTTACACTGCTATCTCACTCCCCAATTCGTGTTTGTAACTGGTAACTGTCATGTGTAACTTTGTGTTTTATGTCAGGTCCCCCTTGCAAGAGAAATTTCAATCTCAATGGGGTTTTCATGGTTAAATAAAGGTTAAATAAATTTTAAAAAACACATGTCCAAAACTACAACTAATGCTACTGCTGTATGCCAGAGATAACCCCAGAATAATTAAGAATTGCCCCCACGCAATTATAGGCAAAAATAAATGCCAAATATTTCTAAATGTCTCCCAAACTGAGACAAAGATCTTTTTGATCACGTAATTGGCTGTTTTATAACATGAGTACAATGTCAATGTTCAGTTCACTTATGAACAACTAGTCCACTCTCAATCCTGCATACCTGCTTATTAGTGATCACTGCTGCGGCAGCTAATTGTCGTACCTTTCCCCTATACTGCCATTATCAGGAGCTGTGGGACTGGTAGAAAATCAAATTTGGATTGGCTGCAAAGACGATCAAAGCGTGCGCTGTGATTTATTTTGGACTCAATCGCGACCTCTCCTTCAGCAGTCTGCCAGCATGTTAACTAGGTGTTGTTTCCAGTTTCAATAGAAGTCGAGAAGTCATCCGTCCAGCACAAATCCACCGTCCAGCGGAGTGTTTGTCTTCCTGCAGGATACATTGTGGAGCGCAGAATCCGCGCGGATGTGGGGCGCTTTGATCTTGCCCTGTTTGAGCCCCTCGCTAAAGCATTTTCCCCCTGGCTGGATTTCATACGTTGGCAGCTATGGCGCCTTCATCACAGCCAGCAGCGTGTTAGAATTCTGTCATATATTTTCTGAACAAACGGAATGGATTTGTTCTAAAAACGAAGAACGTGCCAGAAGTCATTTTCGACCAATTTACTTTCTTTCCTGACGGTCCTTCATTTGAACAGTTGTGTAAATGCATGTAGAGGTCGAATGACGCTCGTGGCGCAAGTGCGAGGGTGTGGGTCTCCCGGCTTCTACAAGACCGAGCACGGGGGGTTTCATGATACGAGGGCTGTGGCTGTACCCGTGCCAAACCGATACAGCTGCAATGCCTAAGTCACATGATCGCCTTACTAGTGCGGCAGGAACCCCGTCCACTTTCCAGGCCAGTGTCTTGCAGCAGGACCCCCCCCCCCGGTCCCGCTGCTGGTGACAGGCATCATTGTTGATTGTCATCCCCTGATATCCCACCCCCCTCAGCTCGGAGCACGCGGGGCTATCTCACTCTCTCTCTCTCCCCCTACAGGATGACGGAAACAATTAATCCAGCCAAGAAGGTGGGAAAACAAACTTCTCTCTGTGTGAGTCAACAGACTGAGAGAGAACAGCTGAGAAAACAGAGGGAGGTAGAGAGCGAGAAAGTGTGAGAGAGAGGGAGAGAGAGAAAGAGAGAAAGAGAAAAAGAGAAAAAGAGAGAGGGTTTGTGGTGATATTCATAGACACGCTCGGACAACAACGTAAAGCACACATGGAGGGGAGCCTCAAACTATGCATATGGTTTGCCCATAATGTGGGCTTAGTTATGCAACATTATCATAACATTCAAAAAAGATTGATAGAAAGCATCGCCCCCCCCGCCTCACCATTAGTTCCAGACAGCATAGGGAAAAGCCTACTCTCTCCCAAGACCATGCTCTGATGGTTAAAAAGCAACGCATCAGCAGTTGTTGGTATTAAAATTTTCTGGACAAACTTCTATAAACTGGCTCTAGGGATGAGGAATGCATGTAATGAAGGGTAGTTTATCCCACACCCCAACCCACTGCTGACACAAAGTAGCATTTGTTATTTGATAAAGGCAAGGGAAATATGAAAATGTGAGCCCTCTTTCTGTGATGTAAGATATTATGATCTAAAGGGCATCTCTTTTTTACTTTATCCATATTTTGTCCTTGCCTCTTCAGTATCAATCTTTTTTCCTATTACATATAGTGGGCAAAATAGGCCATTGTGCTGTAATGGCAACTGAATTCTGGAGGAACTTTGCTGGGGGCTGTAATATTTAGATGCAGGCTTATTTGTTTTTATGATTTTTTACATAAAAGGGAGTTGAAAGTTATAAAGACAGTCTTTCATTCTGTCCCTCTCCGTCTCTCTTTCTCTCTCTCGGGAAATTTTCGGGGTCAGGTACAACCAACCACAGATAATAACACCCCAATTACTGTCAATTAAGCCACATCCGCAGAGAGAGGTTTGGGTGGAGGGGTAGAAAGGGGGGGGGGGGCAAGCAAGAAAGGGAGGGGCAGAGGTACAGGGCCAGGCTCGGTAACAGATCTGAAAGAGGACAAGCGAGGGTGAAAGAGAGAAGATGGACGGGAGGGAACATTTTCGAGGTGTGATTGGAGAGAGGAAGAGCCCTTAAAAAGGGAAAGATAGAAGTGGAAAAGAGTGGCATGACGTTTGGGAGAGCATGCGAAGGGTAGGGAGAGGATGGACGGAAGACGGGAATAAACTGGGGAGGAATGGAGGGAGGGAAGAAGCTGAGGAATGAGGAAAGGCAGAGACGGCAAAGATTGAGAAAGAGAGAAATTACCGCACAAAAACACCGCCTGGCTCTGTGGTCTAACTCCCACCCAGTATCCACACAGACCAAGCCCCATTAATTATGCAGCCGTGTCTAATTGCTAATTGGTCTGGTAAAATCACTGGCATATGTGTGTGTGTGTGTGTGTGTGTGTGTGCGTGCGTGTGTGCGCTCGAGTGCATGTTTAATGTAGTGTAAACTTTCAGAATGTAGAAATAGCGCAGTTGGCCAAGGGACCAATTAAAAGAATAAAAGTTTCCGTATGACAAGATCTGTATGGTTATGTCGCAAAACATGCTTAAATATGCAACCAGGGATTTTCTGAATTACATCCACAAGAGAATGTAGCAAAAGTACCCATATGAAAAAGGTTATATAAAATGAGAACAGGCCTCTCCTCTAATCTAGCCTCATTGTGTTGATCTAAAATAACAAAAATACATTTTAATTAACACACACCTGAAAAAATAAAACAATTAACGACAATTTATAAAGTAACAACAGCAAATGTAGCAAAGGGTGGTTAGTTGAGAAAACATACATTTTAAATTAAAACTATCTGAACAATAATAACTGCAGCAATAATGAATTGAAAACACATTTTAAATTAAAGCAGAATAAAGCACTATAATTCCATCAGTTACATCAGTCACACAGTACCCCTATGCTCCAGTTAGATTCCAATAACAAACTATGAACTGTGTGAATACATAAATTATACTTATTTTATTTTATATATATAATATAGTATAATATCATGTAATATAGATAGATAGATAGATAGAAAAGGAAACAGAATCATTTTTCAGCAGTTTCAGCAATGTGTTCGTCTGTCAGATATGGTCAAGTATTTTATTAAACTGGACTGAGGTTAAGTTAACAAGACGTGAATCTAGTGGGTCTTGTGATTGAACCTGGGGTGCTGCCCTCACCCCCTCTTCCAAAATTTAAGCCCAAGAAGAGAGCCACAGGCTTTCAACAACAATTTAGGTTTTTTTGCAATCAAGTAAGTAAACATAAATCAAGAGTAAATCTGCCTGCCTTCATCGCCGTGGACTTCAATGGACTGACAAAATGTAAACAGGAAGTAATCATGAAGTGTGGAGGAGGGGCTGGGAAATAGCCATTTTTGTCTTTTAAGAAAGCACCTTGTTCTTGCATCACAAAAAAACATTGCTCAATTCTTAGAAAAATATTGACCTAAACCTCCCTGACTATAAGGACTTGAGGTCGTGAATAAGTTAATACCCCCAACTTTCGGATTAATTCCAATAGCTTTGCACTGTGACCCCTCCAGCATTTCTTTTGTATATTCTAGTTCTACACTTTTGTGATGTCCATATTTCACTTTGTCCCCCTCTGCCACGGCCCCCCACAAGAAAACACAGAGAAAAATCTGAGGTCGTCGCAAAATAGCAATAAATCTCAATAAAATGCAGAATTACATACCTAAAACCTTTTTGTTTTCAAATTAAACAGAAATCAAACTATTATCAAATGTATTGCAAACAACTCCTAAACGTTTTGTTTTACAGCTGCTCGTCTGCTCATGTGTGGTGGGTGGCTTTAGCTGGAAGGTGTGTAGTGAGTCGCCCCCACACACAGTTTTCTGGCAGTAATTTTCATTCTAAAACTGCAGGTGCCACTTCTGTTTATATTTTAAAGGCAATTGGAGGAGATGCTCTTCCTTGATCCCCCCTGTCTTGTTGTGATGTCAGACGTCTGAGCTCAAAATTTGCTCTCCAGGACACTCATACCCACCCCAGCTACCCTTCATTCAGCTGTGGTTCCATAATTTTTAAGCAGCTTACATCCACCCAAATAAAGAGTCAAGTTCTAAGATGGAGCACAACCTTCACTAATATAGCAGCAATTGCATTGTCACTGGGCTACAACATAGCAACAAGAGTGAGAATATTCTGTGCATGTGTGAATCTCTCTGAACCCTGTTCTCTCCCAGTACATTACATACAGTGTCTCTTTCTTAAATAACAATGCATTTGATTAGTTGTTTAAAACAACTTGCCATCTGCTTATTGACAATGGCTACCCTTAGCTTCCCAAGCACTTGTGCGGTTGCGGAAAGTGTCAGTTCCGGCTGAGAGAATGGAACTTAGACGAGGAGATGCCAAGTTGTGTGCGTGCCATTGATGTTCAACGGTGCTGACACGAGCTCTAATCACAGTTTTGGAACCAAACCCGTTTCCCTGCAATAAAAAGCATCGCTCTCTTGGAGAACATTTGACAAACACACGTATCGCTGTTAGACAAGCATACCTTCGAACATGAGATGGATTGAATAATATTGTTTCAGATTTGAGGGAGGTGGGGGAGCATTTTGGTTTTGGGAGGTGGGGGGTGGGGGGGGGTGGGGGGGTTGGTGGTGGCAGCGTGATCTGAGCATGGATCTCGCTGCAACGCCAATCTGGTTTCCATCAGAGGTTCTGTCTCCATCTTTCTTTCCAAACCCCTTCCGTTCTGACTTTTATTGAATCCTCGTATTCCTTTGAGACTGAGCGAGAACTGTTACAATCTTTCTTTTCGGTAAACTATCACCTCCTCCCCCTCTTCCTCCTCTCTCATTCTCTCCATTCCTGGACAAATATCTCCCAGATGTGTCCCGCACAGATCACAGGGAGGAAAGGGGGGTGTAGGGGTATGTGTGTGTGCGTGGGGGGGGTGACACAGACAGAGATAGAGACTGAAAGAGAAAAACAGAAATGAGAGATCAGGCTGACATATAAAAAAGAGGCACAATCCCAAACACATGCAAACGCACACGCAGGACACAACCGCGTGCACAGACACACAGACGCCATCGCCCATGATTTCAAAGTGCCCCTCTTTTCTGTACTGCCACTTGTTTGTTCATGTTTTCCCAGAACAGACAGGAGTTCCCCTCTCAGACTGCCCCCCCCCCCCCCACCCCGCTCTCCCACAGGGGTGGTGGGATAGTCTGGCCTTTCACACACCATTCACACCTCTCCACCGAAAGCACCGCGCGGGTGTGAGCTCTGCTGCGCAGGTGGCTGGGTCATGTGACTGATGCCAGAACGCGAGAACGCTCCAGAGCTCCATCACACATATTATTTGAAAAACTCCCCTCTCATAACAATATACCCAAAGCTTCAGAGTACATCCACTATATTTGACAGAGTGTAGCTACAATGAACATTCATTGGATCACGTATGTGGTTATCAGGTGAATAATGAGGACAATTAATCACATTTCCACATTGCCTTTGACTCCCTTCCGGGACTTAAAAGCACAAAAGTTATGCAGGTTAATTTGTGTCCTCCACCACCAATGTGTTGAATAACATTGTGTCCTCCACCACCTGTGTTGCGTGTTGCCCTGAATTAATGTGGCACCAGAATATCCACCTTAAAAAGAAGAAGGATTTAAAAATGAACAGTCCAGAGGGTCAGATCTAGAGAACCCAATTGGGATATTCTGTACGGACACTAGAGACTCCAGTTTTTAATGACTGGAGGCTATCAGCCCTTTATTAGCCAGTTCACGCTACTTCAGCTAACAACTTGGTTTTCCCGCGATATTTCCCACCCATGCGCTAAGTTAGCCCAGCTTCATCTGGAGGGTGGAATGACTGCTCCCATGAAAGGCAGAACGTCCTTTCTCTCCATTTCTCCCTCTTCTTTTGGGACTATTTTTCCCTTATTCCCCCATCTCTCTCCTTTTTTGTCCTCTGCCTGAGTTTGGTTCTTTATACTACAGTTGGAAAACACAAAACAAGAAATGTTTTTTTTTTCTTTTTTCTTTTTAAGTAGGCCATTAGCAATCCCTGAGATAATCCAGTGATAAACTGCAAGTTCTGAGGGAGAGAGTGTTCAAAGGGATCTTAAAAGGGAGATGGAGATGGGGATTTTGCCTACGGTGGTTGGCGAGTTACTCCAGGCCTACTTGCCCCGGAACTACACCGACAGGGGGCGTGGGAGAGCCAGCGGTTATTCACCCCCAAGACAAAAACGCGTAAGCAAACCAGGTCATTTAGGGGGAGGGAGAGGCAGAGGGAGCGAGTGAGGGGGGATTTATGGGGAGAGATACTGAGATCAGACATTTTGAGAAGGAGGCGGAGGAGGAGGAGGAGGAGGACGAGGAGGAGGACGATATCTTAATCCACTCTCTCGCATTAAAACGTTGACACCAAAGCAGAGGCGGGGCCCCGAGGAAGGAGCCGGCGCGGGTAGGCCGGAGCCGGGCACACGTCACGGCGCTCGAGCCAAATCGGATCGCCCTGCGAGGCGGGTTAAGCCGAGTCAAGCCGCGGGCATGCCCTCGCTGGCACCGCCGCGCCGGAGAAAAGGCTTTTCCGACTTTTCCTCCCCCCTCTCCTCCAGCCGTCCGCAGGCACGCCCCTCCCGCCTCGCCTGATTATCTCAGGACAGCCCGCGCGGTTGTAAGTCGGGCTGACATCACGCTTATGTTATGTGTCTTATCTTGCGTGTAATTTGTCGCGTTGTCTCTCGTCTGAGTTGTAGCTTTGGCAAGGCTCGTTGAGCTATTAAAGAATTTGAACTTGACCTTGAGAGGGGAAGTATGGGGAGAAGGGAAAAAAAAGAAGCTGAATTCTCTTTCTATCTCTCTCTCTCTTGCTGTGTGTGTGTGCGTGTGTGTGTGTGTGTGAGAGAGAGAGAGAGAGAGAGAGAGAGGGTTTTCATGCATGCATACGATAAATGAAAGACACTGTGTAAAGAACATTGGGGTTGACCAATTTGTTGCTTTAGCTTGCTGTCTGACTCGATATTTAGGTTGGATACGCAGGCCTCGAATCATGGGCCAAAATTGTTTGTGTTTTTTTTTTCTTTCTTTTTTTCCCACTTAAAGGCGTGCAACCATTTTTTTTATTTCAGTGAACCTTGAAACGATTTGGTTGAAAAAACAAAACATAAACCATAAGTTTCCCATGAGCTATGTTACGCAAATTTTAAACCACATTGCATTTAGGTTGTGAGGGAGGGAAGGATATAGAAAGAGACTGAAAGAGAATGAAAACAAGGGAGCCACTCACACCCACTCAGCAGCTCTCACTGAGACAGGAAGTTAGAAACAGGAAGTCAGAGGCAGTGTGCACCACGCTCAGCCGGACATGAAAGCCTGGGCCCCTCCCGGTTGGGGTCGAAGGTCAGAACAAGGAGAGTGACCTTTCACCTGTAATCTAACTTTCTGTTCTGCAGGTGGGCTTGGTCACAGATGTAGGGAGAGATGTTATTTTTCTCTCTTTCCCTCAGAAATATAATTTTTGTTTATTGTTGTAATTGTTAACTCTGTTTGCTCTGGCATTGTAAATTTATTTGTGCCATGCCAATAAAGCAATCCAAATTTAACTAGATGCTGAGAGATGGAGACTGACAGAGAGAGAGAGAGAGAGAGAGAGAGAGAGATCGTGCCAAATGTAAATATTTAAAGTGAAATTAGGTCTACAAATGCTGTTTAGAAATGCAGATGTTATATGTTATGCCAATAAGGTTGGCTTGAATTAAATTAAATAGAAAGGAAAATGTAAACGTCTCCTGTACAAATGGATGGCGGTGCAGATGTTGTCGCACTAATAATGCACAGTCTGTACTGCTCTTAATGAGTGACAGAAGGGGAGAGCTGGGGGGCAGCGTGGGGCTGTTTTTACAGGACGGGGCTCGTAACCGGTTGATCGCTGGCTTGGGTCTCAAGTGGGAGCGCTCCTGTCAGTCGCTGGGAAGCTGCAGGAAAGGTGCAATACTTGATTGCTTGAGTTCAGAACTTGACTCCCTGCAGGATAATGCCCAGCTGTAGGAGGTAGTGATATGTTAAATGTAGGCAGTGTATTTCTCCCGCAACGTGGCAGTATGATAAGAACTACCGTGTTTTTGCTCTTGGTTTTTTTTTTCCGTTGGCAAAAAGCCGATACAACATTTTGACGTGGCAGAAGCAAATGAATTTAGACTAGTCTGGGCACTGTATGCTATACTGCAGAATACGGTAATACCATATTACATTGGTCCTCAACCCCTTGTTTTAGTTATATCCTTCACAGACCTGAAAACATTAAGCGTACCCTTTACCGACATAATCATGCTGACATTGATGCTTCTTACAGGAACATTTGCAGCTGCACTATGGAACTTAATGATTTGACATTAATTTTAAATCATGGTGGACACATATTCTCCATGTTCTAATTTACTATGATATTTTAGAAGTTACAAAACTGAATATTATGAAAAAAGACATTAAAAATGACTTATGACTAAATGAAATATTACTTAATATTTGTAATGGAATTTATTCTACGTTCCCCAGAGAAACATTGCATGTACCTTTAGGTATATCTGTACCCCCCTTTTTTATTTTTTTAACCATTGCCACAAAAAAGAATGGTGTCATAAACACAAGCACACAATTAAATGTTGGATAGAACAATGGACTAAAACATATATACAGAACGCAGGGAAACACAACACTGTGCTGTTTTTTTTGTGGTTAAAAACAACAAGAAATAGCTCAGAAACATGGAGCCAAGTGGGACACTGTTTGACATTACAGTTTCCATTGATGTCCCACACTGTTTGTTGCAACAGGCTTGTAATGTGGGTCCATTTCCTCAAATGAGATGCCAAAATCAGATGTCATTGCAGAGACCTCCCTCCCCCACACAAACACACATCCAATACACTATATACACCCACACGCAAATCTCCACACATACACACACCCACCCACTCCCCTACACCCACACTCACGCAAGCACACACAGCACAGATACACACCCCTACACACACACTCACTCATGCAAGCACACACAACACAGATACACACCCCTACACACACAGACACATATTCATGCACACACACACATACACACCCCTGCAAACACACACAGACACCACACACAACCTGCACACATACACACACGCATCCACATCCCTGTACCTACACACACACCCACACACACCCACACACACACACGCACGCACACACCCGGACACACACACACACACCCACACACCCACACACACCACACCACCACACACACCCGCGCACACACACACACACACACACGCACACACACACACGCACGCACACACGCACACACACACACACACACCCGCGCACACACGCACACACACACACGCACACACCCGCGCACACACACACACGCACACACCCGCGCACACACACACACGCACACACACACACCCACACCCACGCACACACACACACACGCACACACCACACACACACACACACCCCGCGCACACAGCACACACACACACACCCGCACACACACACACACACACACGCGCACACACACACACACACACACACACACCACACACACACCGCCACACCCGCACACACACACACACACACCACACACCAGCACACACACACACACACACACCACACACACACGCACACACACACCCACACGCCACACACACACACACACCACACACACACAGCACACACCCGCGCACACCCGCACACACAAACACACGCACACACCCGTGCACACACGCACACACACACACACACGCGCACACACACGCACACACCCGCGCACACACGCACACACCCGCACACACACACACACCCGCGCACACACACACACACACACACACACACACACACCCGCGCACACACACACACGCACACACACACACACACGCGCACACACACACACCACACACCCCACACACCACAAAACCCGCCACACACACACCACACAGCACACACACACGCCACACACCCGCGCACACACCACACACACACGCACACACACACGCACACACACACACGCACACACCCGCGCACACACACACACGCACACACCCGCGCACACACACACACACACACACACGCACACACACACACACACGCGCACACACACACGCACACACCCGCGCACACACACACACACACACAGCTCAGACCCGCAGTGTCCTTGGCCCAGTCCCAGGCTCCATTGTCCAGCGGTTTCCTGGTACGGGCTTAGTGTATTGGCAGCAGATGTGAGCTCGCAGCCCCCTCCCCAACAGGAAGCCCAGCACACTCCAGCTGAAACTGGACGCTGATAATTACCGCTCGCCTGCCTCCGTCTCCGCGAGCCGCGTTTGCCAATCTCCTGCGCATTTAAGGATAATCCTCTCCCTTCCACCCGTCCTCTTCGCTTCCTCCCGCACCCTCCGTGCTTTCCCAGCAGTCCTTCACACCTCTTCTCCCCGCTTTCTCCTGTTCCATAATTCGTCATTTCTGAGGCTCTACCGCTCTGCTCCCCCCAGAAAGCACGATGAGAAAGACTCAAGGCGAAGGTAAAAGTCTGCAATGTGGTCCCGTGAACATTCAATTTCGGCTTTAGTGTTTCGCGCGAGTGCTTCAACTTTGCGTTATTTTATGGTACAGTACGCTATCTGAACGCTGTTCTTATTATTTTCTTATTTTTCACATTGTTTCGATCCACCCGCTGTTCTCCTTTCACCTCCTTTCTCTTCTACTTTCCCATGTAGCTTGGCAGCCAGAATACACACCGGAGAGAATTTCTGGCCAGGTTGGGTGGAAGAGTTCCACATTTCCCACGGCCAAGCTGTATTTCCAATTTGTCGGCAAAATGAGTAATGGGCCGCCATCTTGTCCTTTCATCTCCTCACTCTCTCATCCAATGATCATCCCTCAAGCTTCGCAACAGAGTGCACACCAACCTGCCCCGTTAATGCAGAACTCATCTCACGGCTTCCCTATGGCAGCATATCAGCTATGACTCAGGACACATAGCATTCATTTATATTGAGTCTTCCCTCACAATGTGTCCCACATTGTAACAAAACGTCTGTTACATATTTATTTTTCAAAAAAAAAAACAAAAAAAACCCCAGCTTTCGGTGACCACATTATTCATTTATACCGCTGGAGACTTCCCGGAATGGCTGACTGTGCACAGCTTTGCTCCACCCAGATTTCAAACCTCCATCCTAACAGTTTTGAATGAAAATTTTGAAACCGCTAACCCGTAGCGCTGAGCCAAAGGACCCCGGTCCTCCAAACATCTCAAACTGCTTTGCAGTGGAGGGGTGGCGGGGGGGTGGAGGGATGCCATGGAGCCAGGAATCTGGATAATGCGTGTGGTCATGGGCGTGGCTGGCGGCCGCTTCCCGCTTGTGTACGCGCATGCTGACCCACAATGCCCTTTGACCCTTTCCCCCATCTACTTACCTGCCTTTCAAGTGACCCGTTTTTGCAGTGAGCGCTGGAGGGATTGATTGCATTTTAAGTATATATTTAAATCTCATTATCTCTCCATGTCCATTAGGCAGAGTTTGCAACATTCCTCACACATGTGGGTCGTGCTTCTGGACCCGGGGGTCACGGGTTCGAATCTCCAGTAGGACGTGGTCGGTGTCCTCCTTTTGGATTCCACAGCCACAGCGTTCAGCAGTCCCAGACACTTCCTTTAAATATGAAAAATGTGCGCGGATGGCACCGTTCCAACGGTTTTCTTTGCTAGCTACAGACTGGGCGAGCGATGAGCTGAAATACGTCCACATGACATTAAAAAAATGTTTTCCGAAACAATGAAAACTTTGAAATGAGGTCGTGTCCACTGTCTCTTTGGAAAAGATGGAAAAATGGAAAAATGTGTGCAGCGCTGGTTTTCCCCACACAGGGTTTTTTGAGGGTCAAGGAAAGTCTTATGACAGAGTATAAATACATTTATGTAAATTTACATTTATAAATAAATGGAAAGTTGGTATAAATAAAATAAATAAATAAATAAATAAATAAATAAATAAATACACTGTAATGTAATTTAATTTAATTTTATGATGGCCTTTGCAGAATGTGGCCACGGTGAACTAAAATAATTGTTCAACTCCTGTAAAAAATGAAAGCATCAAATTTTCATACCACGGTCAGTCCTTTTAAATGCCTTTCTATATGTCGTCTCACATGTAATACGAGGCTTTCTCTCGTTCACTTGTTTTGTTCTTCTTTGTCGTTTAGTAAACAACTGGGCTTGACAAACTGGACCAACTTGTTACTCTCTGTTACTAATTTTCTCAGAGTTTACGCGAGAGGACGAGTCCCCGCTGTAATTATGGTCTAAATTTAAGGAGTGAAGCGGGGTGATTCCATATTAGAAAGCTGGCTTTTGTTTTGAGCCGAAGTGGAAATGTGGCTGCGGTCGCTTGCAGAGGGAATGATTTATTTGTTTGTTTTCTCATCCGACAGCAGACATGATAGCAGCACGGGACTCCATGTCAGGACGCTGGTTTTTGAATATCTTCGTACAGTTGGGGTTGCGCAATACACGTCCCTCTGGCGTTGTCGGATGCAGCGAGCGATCTGGCCGCACAAGTTATTTCTCTCGCCAGGAAAGCGCTCTTAAACGACACCAGGACAGAGGGAGTGAGAAGCAGGGAGGGAGAGAATGCGAAAAGAAGATGAGTAGTGCATGTGCTATTGTGTGAACTGGACTTAACGTGTCCATGGCTATGGATAACTGCGACATGATAAGTATTGTATCTTATCAGACCGGTGTTTTGTAGCTGTTCCAGCGACCCTCCGGTATGCGCTTATTGCACGTCACTTTGAATAAAAGCATCTGCCAAATAAATGTACTGCAAAGTAATGAGTAGCTGAATGATAAAGATGAAATGAAGGAAAATTAGAGGTTGACAAATTAAAAAAGGAGGGAAAGACAGTGGGAGGAGAGCACTATAGAGGAGATGAACAGAGGGATCATGGGAGAGAGAGAGAGGGAAAGAGAGACCACTGTCTCTCCAACCACAGCTCTGTTTGTCTTGTGTGCTCTCTGTTGCTCCATTTATTCCTCTGTTTCTCTGTCTCGCTCCGGGCTGTGGTCTGGGGGAGAGGAAGAGCCATGTTCATCGACCACAAATCAGCCGGAACCGCAACCCCGAACGACAGGCGTTCAGACTAAGAATATCACCCTCTTTCTTTCGCTCTCATCCCTTCAGGTCTTCCTCTCCTCCTTCAAATTCCTTTGTCCTTCCCCCCACCCCCCTCTTCCCTCTCTCCCCCCCTCCCCCTCCTCCCGCTTTCAAACAGAGTTTCCTCCTTTGCACCCCTCTTTTAATTAGAGCGCTTTCCTCACATGGCCGTTAATCTGGCTTTCCTCCGTCCCTCTTGGGTTTCACCTATTTTGTTCCGGTCCAAAAGTGCATTCTGTTTCCCTTTCAGCCCCCCCCCCCCCACCCCCACCCCACAGCTCTACATCCCCTGTCTCTAAGTCTTGCCTGCGCTCTCCATCTCCCCATTTTTCTGGCTCTCTCCACCACTTCAAAAGCAAACTGTAAGAAAAGCCCAAACCCAGCTAAGGCCTGCGCCTTAAACACAGCTGGCTAACACAAACAAAAACATCTGGACGCGCAAACATGCCAAACACACAGCTACACACACATACACACACACACACAAGCACATGCACACACACATACACACATAATATGAGCACACACACACGCACACACACATAAGCACACATACACATACACACACTTACACAAGCACACACACACACATAAGCACATGCACATGCACACACACACACAAGCACATGCACAAACACGCACACACACATGCTCACAAACACACCACACACATGCACGAGCACACACACACTCACACAGACATGACACTGGACGCGCAAACATGCCAAACACACAGGTGCTCACACTCACACACATAGTCATACTCACACACACACGCACGCACACACACACACAAAAGCAGAAACAAATTTTTACTCATTATGCGTTTCATTACATCTGCATTGACTGTTTCTAATAAACCCATATGTATTGAAGTGGTAAAAATCTGACTTGAAAATACATGCAGAAAACTGACCTAAATTGTATTTGAGATCATTTTGTTCTTTGTTAGACATGGTTGCTACACTGCCGCATACCAGTGTGAGACAGAAGGAGGTAAACAGACTGAAATAGTTCTGATCAGAATCTCATTCATAATTGATTTGCACAGATTGGGGGGCCACTGTTTAAATGGGGTACTCCAATTAAGTATGCAAATGAGCCAATACCTGGGGGCAGGGGAAACTCCAGACTGAACATAGACTGAGACAACACAGAAACATTCAAACAGTCACACACACAAACACACACACACACAAACACACACACACACAGACTATTGTAGCACCCTTAAATTCAGAGTGTTTCTGTGGTTCTGAAACGCTGTAACATTTACAGGTTTCGTATAATGCATGCTGCACCCAGCCAAGTAGCTCAGGAAAATGGAATGCAGGGCTGAACGATAAAAATTAGGTTCATTAATAAATACTTTGGAAATAACCCAAACCACAAGCTCATAGTTATCAGCAAAGATCGGTTCATTGCTTAATAGCGCATTCAGTAATTTATCAACTGTCTCGGAACATTTGTGCTGAACTGTGTGGCGTGTAAGATTTCCGCAGAAATAGCCTGAACGCCACGGAGAGAAAACACTGTAATTACAGACCAATTAATCCCATGTTTATTTAACAGAATGAGTCAGTGGCTATAAAGACGGTCAGGGCTTCCTGACACATGAAACACGAATGAGAGAAGGAGAGATTGTTTGACAGAGGTGTAATGAGAAAGATGGAGAAAACAGACAGAAGAAGAAAAAAAAACTGTCCCCCCCTCCACCACCCCTTCACCCCTCCACCCCTCCTCCGACTGGATGAAAAGATCTGGAATTTTTATCGGGCTCCTGTTCCAGGCCGTGCCCTGTTCCAGGCCGTGCAGTTTGTGTCACAGTAATAGTATCAGACGTAACTGCCCTTCTCGTTGTATCCGTTATTACCCCCTCCTGCCCTCCCCCCATGCCTGAACCCCCCCGGCTCTCTGCAATGCCCCGGCTTCCCTTTGTTCAGGTGATAAGTGAGTGCAGATTGTTGACCTGCGTGTACCCCCTCCTGTGCTCCCCATAACCCCACCTCCCTATTATCCTCCTATCCAAGGTCTCCTTGCCCCTCCCCAACCCGCCATTATCTCCCAGGGTCCTTTTCTCTCAAACACCCTCCATTATCCTCCCACCCACAGAATCTGCCCACTTCTCCACAGCATGACCCCCATCCTCAAAGTCCTTGTGTCTCCCCCCCCCCCCACCACCCCCACCATGCGCATGTACCCACTCCACTCCCCCGTCATCACAAAATCCCCTTTCGCCCCCTCACACCCTCATCATTGTCTCCCACGCCCCCAAAATCCCACCATACCCCATCAATGAAGTCCTGCTGTGCCATCCTCACACATCTTTAACCGCACTCTAAAGTCCCCCTCTATCCCCACACACCCCCTCCATTACCCCAATCCTCAAAGTCCTACTGTAGCCCCCGCTCCTCCTCTATCCATGAAGTTTTACTGTACCCCTCAAATCCCCCTATTATAACCCCCATCCCTAAAGCCTCCCTATACCCCCGTTACCCTCCTTCATTACCCCCCCCCCCATCCCTAGAGTTCCAGTGTTGTTTGGAGCCGTACAGCTGCTGGACAGATGTTCTCCTTTATTGCTGGAGTAATGAAACGCGCTCCATATTCATACTGCTCTCCCGAGCTCCCTGCCGAAGTCTCCCACTCTGAGCAGACAGCACCCTGTGCTCCTGACACGCATGTCGATGGAGTTACGGCTCCACCAGTCCACACAGTCATCCCTAGTGGGTTACACTGTCCTAGGCCTCTGTTCATGATGATTGAGTTCGATACCCCGCCTCCCGCCCCCACCCCAATTCCCCCATCCCCAAATGTAAGTTGAAAACAAAAAAACAAACAGCACAGAAGGCTATGGTAGAAGGCATCTATTCATCCTTCCCCCTTTATAGATATTGATCATATGTTCAAAACCTAAAATTCAACAACCCAAAAAAAAAGAACTTTTGTTGGTTTTCTTTTCTTTCAATCTCAAAAGTGGAATTTCCCATTTCTTGAGATATTCTGACCGCGGTGCCAAAACCAGTTCTGACTCTGAAGAATTGAGTCAAAACATACTCCTCCTCAAAGTGTGCTATTTCATTCAGCAGTGGAAAATGAAATATTACTCAAACATCATATAGTATGAAAAACACATTGAAACATTTAACTCTGTGTTATTGAGGACCCCAATAAGCAGGCCTTTCAGGGTTACGGGCGGGACATGCTCTGAGTACATGTTTTAGGAGGGCCCCTCCAGCACAAATTGGATCCATGTCTTTCCTCTTCAGGGTCCAAAGTTGGCTTCTCCATATTGGTCCAGCAGGTTCCCCTGAGTCCCATGGGTTCTGCACCAACGGAGCCTGATCAGCTCCTTCACTGAACTTTAATACGGCTCACTCCGATGTTACGTACTGGCTTCCATCACTCAGAACTGCATGAATCAACTGAGCACGCTCTGTTCTTCAACCCAACCCCACAGAGACCACCTGAGAACACTCCGTTCATTAACCAAGTCATGCACGGAACCCAGACCCCCTCTCAAAAGCTCATCAAACATCATTAAAAGCAATCATACAGTGTCAATTACCCATCAGGTCATGTTACACCAAAGGGAATCTGCCATCTCCATGACAGTCCAGTTGTAAACATGAGGTGAGTGAAATGAAATTAGAAAACATAATTGTGCCGGTAAGAACACCACATGGCTAATACATCGGTCAATCACTCATCAGTCTCAGACTGATGGACACTCCCAGCTCCGAATAAGGGCCACATCTGGTCCCCTATATGCTGGAAAAATGGTACGCCTGCTTTTTATTCTTAAAAAAAAAAAGTTTAATGACAGTCCAACATCCTTTCAATGATATCTGTGATTAATTTTCGTTGTTCTCGATAGCCAGTAAAAAGCAGCTGAAAGTAAAAAATTGAAAGAACATATTTTAAGCTTTATGTAACATAGTCTGAGAAACTGTCTCGCACACATTAGAATATGTGTACACATGCAAGCACACAGACACATAGACATGTGCACATACGCACACATTTATGCGCACATAAAGGGTTGCAAAGAAATGGAAATGACTTTTGATGGAATCATCTGACGAAAAGCCACAAAGTCATGAGAGAGAATGCATCTGTCGGCAATCTTTCTTACCGCGCCTCCTACCTCTGCGTGCTTCGCCCTTCCTGAGCGCCGCGGGACGCTCTTTATCGAGCGAGAGGAGTTCCTCTGCTAAAGGGAGCGTTTCAACCGGAGTCCCAAAAGTTCCACGAACCACAAAGCCCCTGAAGATCTTTCTCTGTATTTTCCCCGGTATTTCAGGCGATTGAATTGGTAAACAGTGGCTGACATTTAGAGCTAGTTTGGTGGACAAATAGTATTTGTGTGACTTCTGTCTCTTCAGACCTGTTGAAAATGCCTCATTAGCTGTGCAGAGGGTGGAAGGAAAGACTGCAGGGGGATAATATTGAACGCACTCTGAGATGACATTTCCCAAACGGGACAGGGAAATGTTAGGTGTTCACAGTAAAAAGTGAGCACTCTGTGATAATGCTTGTCAATGCTAATAAAACATACAGATTCTTTAAAAGTTCTAAATGTATAACACTATAAGCTATTTATTTAGGATCTATAACACATGTTTCTCAAATAGAGTATGTCCCAAGAAGCTCACACAGGGGTGCCTCCAGGGTATTTTGGGGCAAGACCTCACATTGGGCCCCACCACCCCAGGCCACCCCAATGCTGCACTACTAAGCCCCCTACCCCCAACAATTTTCAGAATTTGTTTTACTCAAGAAGTCAGATTATGGCACTTGGCCTAATTTTACCAAATGCACTTGATATGAAAATGAAACTTTTTTTGACACAGCGGGTGAAATGCTTGACTAGAAAGGAGATGCTAAAGAAAATCCACTTACTCTGATTTCCAAGTTACAGCAGATAGAAGTCACTGTCTCTGTATTTAAAAATTAAACTTATAGGAATTGATAGCAACTGATGATGAATTAGTCCACTACTATTAAAAATAAACAACTATACACAATCTTCAATCGGGCAAGCAAAGGCATATGTAGCTCACTAGCAATAATTGCCAAGAGACAGAAGTCCAAAAATGAAGCTATTAGCTGTTAGCTATTTTAAGTTTGTCGGGTAACTCTCATACAACTTTCCAAATGCAGCCATTAATTTCTCTGAGGCATAGCTAGCAATAGCTAGTCAGTGAATATGAAATCCCCAGGAAGGTGAATGCAAGTTGGCGTATGGTCCTTAGGCAAGACAGTTTTGGAACCCCTGTCATTAAGGGAACAATGCCCGTGCAATTGAGCAAATAAAAATGTTAACCAATGTTTCCATCTGTTGCGTTATCAATGTCTACGATGGTCCTATAAATACAGCTAGCTACCAGTTTGTGTGTATGATATTGCCAGGTTGAGAAGTACTTCCTATGCTGTGATCCAACCAGATGCCATCAATTTGATTATGTTAAACAAGCATATTTCTCCCTGGTCCCAAAACTAGGCTTCATAGGCACTGAGGAATGAATACAGCCCCGATATCAATTCTTCTGCAACTGGCAAAAGTCACTGGAATTCACTTCATAGTGGCCTAGAAAAGCCTTTACATTATTTATCTGTTCAAAAGGTTTCTCTAATAAACTGAGTTTGGGGCCTTAGTTTGGCTCAGTGGTATACAGTAGTTCTCTGATGGTTTTAATGATGTTTGGTGCTCTCTTATAAAGATTCCATTTCCCCAACGTAATTGGATCCCCGTAAGTGGTCGACTATAAGTAAAGCATTATATACGGGTTTTGTAGTGGTTTGTCCCAAATATTTCCATTGCAGTAAACATAAAATTCTGTTATATGTGATCTTTATAAATGGAGTGTACTGTAATGTACAACGTGGAGAGGGGAAACGCTTCAGGGAAAGACCTGGCAATCAACACTGGGGTGGGACAGAGTAAGAGTGGTCCTCATTACAGAAGTTATCCTAATAAAGCCTTCAGTCCAGCTGTGAAATGTCTGTCTTCCCCAGACCCCTTCGCACACACACACACACACACAAACACGCATACATATGCACACACACACACACACACACACAAACACACACACACCGGCACACACACACACACACATACACACAGATGTTGACCAGTCCTGAGAGACTCGTGTTTTCCAGAAGTGGTCAGAAACTGATGATGATGAAGAGGAACAATAAAACGGTTGATGGAGGCTGAATGCTAAAGCAGATGTTGCGGACTGTGCCCGTGAGTATCTCCCGTTCGCAGCAGCAGCAGCGTTTCCCGAGGACTCTGAGCGAGCGACACGGTCATTCACACTTGGCCGTGAAAAACAAACAACGGGGAACCTAAGAAACAAGGATCCATCCGTGGGAAGAAAGTGATCTTTGCCCAGCAAAATAAATATCAAAATCGACCCCAAATATGGCTAGTGTCTCCGCTGAGACTTGACTTGTTTATGATTGTCCAGTTGCTTGAACAGGCACGTGTTTGTATGTCTCTGCATCTGAGTATTTGGTGGTGTTTACATTTGAAGGACACTAGTATGCGTCGATTATGTTTCCTAATCAAGTTAAAAGTGTGCATGATTTGGGATTTAGAAGGAGTATTGTAGATAGCAGAGTAAGAACCTAATTGCAACAAACTAACAACCTATTTTTACCCCAAATTTTCCATTATGGGGAAACCTTGTCCATCCATTTTCTGAATCGACAGTGTATAATTCCACAGAAACAAATTCCACAAAATGACATTTATCTGCTGGGCAATATGTGCACAGCCATGTGTATTTGATGCTAATTGAATGAATAGACAGTATACTAGCATGTTAGACAAACTGCAAGAGTGTATACAGAGGGAGTGATATTGCAGTCAAAACCGCCTGAATTGACAAATTGACACACACTGTATGAAGGGCAATAGGAGTTTGGAAACCTGAGACCCTTTAAAAGATAGCAATGGTTAAGATAACATTGACTGTGATTGTAATGATGATAATGACAGACAGAGTCATGAAGAGATATTTCAAAGAGCTGCAGCTTGGTACACTTTTCATGTTAGTAAGGCCATAAAAGAGGATAGCTAACAAAAATGCCATAATGTTATCCTTTTTTACTAGTTGCTTGGGACCATTTTGACTATTTTCCTAAAATATGCACTTGCATGCAGATATAATTCATCGTCCAAATACACGCGCGCAGCCCGACAATTCGTCTTCCACTTTCCGTATTTCTTTTTTACGAGTTGATTACTGATGTGGGACAATTTTCACAAAATATATATCTGCACACCGGCGTAAACTCTCACTGAAAGATGCAGGCACACACAGACATATGCACGCACGCACACACGCACAAGCGCGCACACACACACACACACACACACGCTCTAACCATCCCGGCCGTCTGTTTTCAATCTGGCGATGCAGCCTAATAGGGGTGCGCACCTGTACAGCATTACCCAGCCTCCTCTGTCATTAGGAACTGGATCCCGTACCTGTGGGGGCGGAGCGGGGGGAGCCGGTTGTCTGTGGATCAGACCCAGACATCTTCGGCAGGAAACTGGAGGGAGAGAAAAAAAGACGGATAATTAATGTTAGCGTGGTCCGCGCTCAGATTTATGGGCTATAACATTACAGGCAGAGTCAACAGAGAGACAAATGTTTTATATGGGAATGCAGCGCGGAACAATGCGACCGGCTCTACTTCTGTGTACACGAGCGCAATGAGCTCAGAGCTCTTTGGCCTGTTTCAATTCTTTTTGATGGGATAAGATGATTTTTTAAACCGTTCGTATGATGCGCTCCTTCTGCGCTCGTGTGCACACATGCTCGCTCGGAAAGCCCACGGGGTCTGGGGCCGGTGCAGTTAGCATGAAGAGCAGTAGGGGGCAATGGGGGATATGGAGGAGGGGGGGATCACAGGTGGAGAGCGATGTTTCAGTACATCTCAGAAATCACCTCATTGAATGTGATGTTTGTCAAACTGTGTGCGTGCATGTGCGTGCATGCGTGAGCATGTGGATGTGTGTGTGTGTCTGCATGTGTGTTGAAGCGTGTGTGTCCGTGGAGTTTGGGGACGTGTGTGTGTGGGAGTATGTTTGAGAGACAGTGTTTGTGAGTGTGTGCATCACACTAAATTGAGTTTGATATGAGCATGCGTGTGCTGATTGTGAAATAAATCTGTTTCCCTCCAAATCCCAATCTCTACGGTGACTCCGAGATCCAGAGATATGCAATTTGCATTCTGACCGAAGCCTTTCTGACCCCGGCAGTGTCTCCCCGGTAATAACTCCGGTGACAGTTTCCCGTGCTTCATCACCTGAATGAAAAGTATGTTAAAAACTTCAACTTTCTGCTCAACAAAAAAACAACCCTGAAGATATATTGCACAAGACACAGGACTCATAATTACTCATTCCATGACTTCACAAATAGATCACTGTTCATGGTCCACGGCACACTGTGCATCACCCCTAAATGCAGGGTGCTGTGAATGACAGGTTTAAGTATTACAGACTGCTCTGCAGAGAGCGCTCAGGTCCCCGTGGAATTCTGGGTAGGGAGCTCGCCGTTCAGCGCATTTGAGGATGTGGGTTGGAGTCCCGTCTGTTTTCTTTTTCTTGTCACACTGTTTCAGAGATCGTTTGTTCGTTCGTGAATGATGGACACACGGTCGCAGGGCCACAATACTGCTCCCAGGGCACAGATGTGGCACTCTGGAGATTGTGCTTTCGTTTCTAATTGTCCTTCTCCCTGTTTTTCGAACCCCCGGGCTAAAGTCTGCAGAGAGGGGACCCTCTTGGGGTCGGTCTGTGTTTTATGAGGTCTTGGCCTTGACCTTGATAAACGGGCCAATAGGAATGAAATGAGCCGCTGTGTCTTGTCAAAAAGAGTTCCTCTCCAGGAATCCGAGAGGTCGCGCTCAGGAATACGCCAGATGAATGAACCCTTTTTGCTTCTCTGTGGTTTTTCTTTTTTTCTACAACTTTTAAATCCCTATTTTTATTTTCTTTTTATTTCCTATTCTTTTCTCCTTTCCCAAATTGTAAGGCCTAATTATAGTTGTCCAGTAGGTTAATTCCAACAATTTAACTTGACACTTATATCCCACAAATCCCAGCTGCCTTTTCCTTTCTGTGTAGATCTTTATATTGCTTGAATGGCTCAACTAATTTTCTCTGGCTTGTCCCAGCCAATCCATATCATATAACTATCAGTGATTCTGGACAGATCCTCGCAGACATGATGGATTTTTGTGAGTTTGTGTGTGTGCCTGTGTAAGTGTGTGCGAGTCTGTGTGTGTGTGTGTGTGTGCCTGCAGGTGTGAGTGTGTGAGTGATGAAGAGGACACAGGTGTGGCGTGTCACTCAATACATTGATAGATATACAGAGTAATCAAGCAGAAGAAGCAATGCCCTCTGATTCACTAATGAGCTGAAATTAGCCTAACGAGCTGTGCTGGATCTGTCAACACTGAACTGGAGGCAAGAGACAGAGGAAGCTGGTAAAGAGGGAGGGGAGAGAGGAGAGGAAGTCAAAAGAGAAGAGCAATGGAGGTAGAAAAAGACACAGGCAAGGACACTATTTTAGTCTAAATTCTAGGTTATTAAAAACGGAAAAAAAATGAGCAAAAAAACCTTCCCCTGTCGTGAGGAATCATATTCCAAGGGCTGTCACTCACAGCAATGCACAATGCTACGCTATGTTAGCGGGCCATTACCGGGCAAGTTGAAAAAACTGGAAGGACAAAGAGAGAGAGAGAGTGAGAGTGAGAGAGAGCAAGAGAGAGAGAGAGGGAAAGAGAGAGAGGAAGGGTTTTACAAAGAAAACACTAGTAGTAATGAAAAGAATGAGAGTTGGGGGACAGCGAAAAGGAAAGGGGGAAATGGGGAGGCAGGGTGAAAGAGGTTATTAAGGTTATTAAGTTGCTGAAAGAGTCCCCTCTTTAATCCTATTACACAGGAAATGAAAACAGACATTATTAGAGAAAGAGAGAGAGAGAAAAAGAGATGTGTGTGGGAGAGAGAGAGAGGTATGCAGTGGCATGCCCTTCACCAAATACATATTATAACAGAAAACAGGTATTTTGGTGCAATTATTTACCAAGTAATCTGTCTGTCAATCTCCCCGCCTGTCAGTTGAGGTTGACCAGGTCTGTCTGTCTGTCTGTCTGACTGACCGTCCGCCTGTCTACGTGTGCATGCAACCCCTTACCAAGAGGGAAAAAATGAGAATTTCACTAGGAAATGCACAAAGAGACGCAGGGCGATAGAGGGGTGAAAAATAGATCACAGCGTGCGGTTTATTTTTCAGGAGGCTTGGACGAGCAGTGCGGTGACTAATGACTCACTGGGCCTGTCTTCCCCAGGCTGCAGTGGGGTGGGGGGGGGGGGGGGTCCTGGAAAGCCAGCATCACATCAGCACACTCTTTCTGGACCCGGCCCAGTGAATGCAGTCACACTAAATGATTACGAAACCAATACCTTCGTCCCGAGGTCGACTTTCTCAGGAGATAAAGCAGCTTTTTGCCGCCTTGGACGTCAGCATCGGGCAGACTCTGTATGGGAGTAGTTACGGTAGTGCTGCTGAACAGAACCTAAAAACGATCAATTAAAAACAAAAGTTATACAAGCAAATATGTTTGAAGTAATTTATTTCAAAAACATTTTCTGGCTGTTTCAGATATTTCTTTCGCTGAATTGATTACATTTAGATTATTTTTAATCTAATTTAATAGAAAAAATAAAAAAATTTCACATGGCTGCCAGGTCTATCATTAGGCTTAGGGTTACAATTTTAGTACAACTTTTAATTTTCAATTGTAGGACAACCATGGATTTTGAACCTACTAGTGAATTAGTACCTCACTAGGTAGGTGTAAATCACTGCCAAATGTACTAATACAGTCACTATCTGTAGTTGAAGGATACTGGATTAGGTTAGGAAAGGCTAGCAAGGCCAAGTGATGGGATGCAAGAGCCTTTCTTCTATACCTGCAGTGATAATGATTATAGGAGGATTATAGCGTCTGCTACTCCCTAGCCACTTTAGCTTTAATGCAAGTATTTTCCCCCTGAAAACAAGATCATTTAAGTAGTCACATCATTATGGACATGGCTGTAATTTGCACACATATTCTGATCATTTCATTTTTGAAAACATGCTATAAGAGAACCATTACTGGATATTCATTGTCCATAAACGTCAGTTCTTCCTGGAAATGCGGCCTTGTAAAGCCATTTAGATGGACCAATCAAATCTGTAAAAATACGCTGTGGAGAGCTGTCATTGTCAGGTCAAAACATATTTCTTGCAGTAAATTGTATAAATAACTACCTGTTTTAAAAGCAAAATGTATTGAACACAACCTGTTCTTACATTAATGAAGTCAGGACAGTAATGGGTAGGAGCGCATGGGAATATCAATGTGAAGGTGAAATTCTCTGTGTGAATACAGTTCCCAGATGGAGCACATCATTAACTGTTTACATCATTCTTTGTGATGGGCAATTCATTTGCCCCGCTAAGAAATTGTGCTGTCAATCAATCACTGTTAGTTTTATCGCAGCCAACCTGCTTTGTGAGTGTACTTACAGTACACAGAGCCATTCGCTCACTGTAGCAGGTCTGAAGCACTGCAGAACACGTTTGTGATTGCTGAGTTTGTTAGCACGTTCTTGCTTTCTAACTATTTATCATGTAGTTGATATTGACACGCTCAGTGTTTTGCCTATATCTCTGATTGATTTATTCTGATGAGTCAGCTTCATGATGGCCTACTTTACTGGCATTGACACTTATTTGGTGCTCATCTTTAGAGACAACAGCAACAGACTCCAAATGCGAATATACCGGGACGGAGTGTGGCACAGTGGGTAAGGAACTGCGCTTGTAACCGAAAGGTCATAGGTTCGAATCCCGGGTAAGGACACTGCCGTTGTACCCTTGAGCAAGGTACTTAACCTGCATTGCTTCAGTATATATCCAGCTGTATAAATGGATACAATGTAAAGTGCTATGTAAAAAGTTGTGTAAGTCGCTCTGGATAAGAGCGTCTGCTAAATGCCTGTAATGTAATGTAATACCGAAAAACAACTCTAGAACTTTTTAGCTTTTTGTGCATGGACGAATGATGCAAATACACACAGCTGCCTAAGAAACAGCTGAGCAGCCAATTGTCCCATTACTTTCGCTCTCCTAAAATAGGGGGACCATGTCTAAAAAGGGCGGTATTTCCTACAGGATCGCCAAAAATGGATGTAAATACTCTCAGATAATCTGAGAGTCTGCCCTTTAGCCTCAAATTCATTGGTTTATTTCAAACCAAGTGTGCTGGAGTACAGTGCCAATACAACAAGAACTGTGTCACTGTCCCAAACCTTTGCATTTAACTGTATGAGTCGAGTTTAGCTGGTGCTAAATGATAAACTAAATGCTAAACCTTCACATTTATTATCTGCACAGCTTTTCCATATATTGCATCACTTTGTTTTTTTTACTGTAAACCTTTTTTATTGGATGAGTTTTTTGAAGGTTCAGGCCTCATTTGTATTATATTTCCTTTTTTCCTATTTTCATGTAAAACATGTTTGGGGCAACATAAAAAGCACTGTAGAAAAAATTGGACTGAATTGCCTAAAGCTGAATTGTTGCCTAGATGTCTTATTATACTTTCCTATCTGCAGTTTATGTGGAGCCAAATTAACTGTCATACATATTGGGACTTTTATTTGTAGCTTTGACTATAATACCAATTAGATTATTAAATATAATTCTTATTTTAAAATAATTTGTGTAAAGGTACACCTATTACCACCTCCTGCTAAAATCTCTAAATATTGGCCAAAGTGTTGATACAAAAATAAAAATAAATAAAATAATAATAATAATTATTATTATTATTATTATTTTATGTTTTAAGTTGATCTATTGGCAATATTCTGCTCTTTGGCTATGCCTTAGTGATGCAAAGCAACTGCCATATGCGAACAATTGGATTTGCAGAACCGATGTCTGGGATTCAAAACAGATGAGAAAAGGAAAAGTATGTTTTAGATGTTCCAGTTGCCAATTGTATATAAAAAGTGAAACATTTCTTTGCTTCTTTGGGTTGATAGGCTTGACACTGATTTTAATAAGAGGAGAGACAGAGGCAGAAGGGGAGATGACAGAGAATGCAGAACAGCTGCAGTGGGAAGGGGGTCATTAGGGGTAGGCAGGTTAACTGCTCTAGGTGAAAGTGCCATTGTTGCTGCTTTCTGTATTTTCAATCTTTTTTCATTTTTTTTTTTTCAATTTTTGCAGGGTCAAAGAAAATGGCTTGAATACAAGAAATATTTCCATGTTGAATCAACAGTTTGAAGCTGCAGTTGTGATCACAAGCAATGTTCCGGACTATAATTTTCATATTGTATGTTTTCATTGCCATTTTTCCTATTTCCTAGTTCACCAGTTCTTTTGCTGATGGAACTGTCTAGTCGAAAGAATTCGGCCAGAGCACTGGCAGAACTGTGTGAAGCATTGTGAATTCCATTTAAATTTATATTAAATTTATAGAAGCAATGTGTTGTTCTTGCAGTGAAAGCCCTTTGCTTAATTTAAAAAACATCCTTCATACGTCAACTTAAAACTATTTTGATATACTCAAGCTATTTTTCTATATTGAAAAAAACATTTTCTTTATTGCACTGTGCATTTCTAAAAACTAACAAACCAAAACCAGGAAGCACAAGTCATAAATGTATCATTCACTTCAGTTTTAAAATGATCCCGTTGAAACCCATGAGGGGTTTTGGCTTTGCAAATGTTGGATGACTGCATATTTTGAGTTCTCGGGAGACTAGAAAGAGAAATTGAAAAATTGATTGTCAGTCTAGTTACTAAAACCATTGCAGGGAAAGTGCACTGCCAGATGTGGGTTCATTTTTTTTATTTTATTTTATTTATTTTGCATTTCGCGACAATTTATTCATGAATATGTATATGTGTAAGTCCATGTCTGACATATTTTCAAGTTTTCACGGGAGATCCTGCTCACAATGTCCTCTGCAAGTTGAAGGTTGCACCCCAGCAGAAACCTTTTTTTTTGTTTTGTTTCCACCACCGGTGGACACGAGCCACAATTTGGAGACATGAACATTTTTTTACCATCTGGGTTGGGAGCCAAGTAAACGGACATGGCCTGACGCCACACAATGCGAACGTTGAAAACTCAAGTTCGTCAAACAGGACCGGCCTCAAAAGATGTAAGAGGAATTGTAAAGAAAGTGGGCTAGAAAGTTTCTGTGAGTCAGAGAATAAAACCAAGGAAAACAGGAGGGCCAGAGCATTGCAGTCCGCGCATAAAATATGAGAGTGTTGATGGGTTACTGGCTGTTTTTGATAAAAATCCATTACTTCCACTCTTTGGGAAGCTGGAGCGTCTCACTCATTTACTCTCTCTCTCCCGCTTTACTTTTATCTCATCCCTCTATCCCTCCTCCCTCTGCCACTCTGAGGCATGCCTGACTCCCCCTCTTCTTAAAGGGGGTAGGCTCTTGGAGGAAAGCACGTGAAGCTCTTGGGAGCGCGAGAGTGAGAGGCAGAGAGAAAGAGAGAGGCAGTGGGAGAGAGAGAGCGAGAGAGAGAAAGGCAGTGAGAGAGAGAGAGAGCGAGAGAGAGAGGCAGTGAGAGCGAAAGAGAGAGAGAGAGGCAGTGAGCGAGAGAGAGAGAGAGGCAGTGAGAGCGAAAGAGAGAGAGAGGCAGGGGAGAGAGAGAGAGAGAGAGGCAGTGGGAGAGAGAGAGAGAGAGGCAGTGAGAGCGAGAGAGAGAGAGGCAGTGGGAGAGAGAGAGAGAGAGGCAGTGGGAGAGAGAGAGAGAGAGGCAGTGGGAGAGAGAGATGGTTGCCGGCAGAACATGGAGTCTGACCCTGCTGCGCATTCCCCATGGGACCCGCTGGGTTCAAGACGTCGATCTTGTTACCACCAGAGCGATCGCACTGTGTCCGCCACAGGCTACAAACCTGACACACAGCAGACCAGCAGCCATTCATTACTGAGGCCGGGAAGGAGGAAGAGAGGGTGGGGGCACAGAGAGAGGGGGAAGCACGGGGGAGATGGAGAGAAAGGGAAAAGAGGCAGAGAAAAAGAGGGAAGGGGGGCGGTCAGAAGGAGGGAAGGGTATTGTGAGACAAACAGAGAGAGGTGGGGCAGATGGAGCGAGAGAGAGAGAGAGGGAGAGAGGGAGAGAGAGAGAGAGAGAGACACGTGAAGAAATATAGAGAGGGAGTTGTAATGAAGAAGTGTGAAATGATGAGAGGGGTCATTTTCACAGACGATCAGGTGACGGCCAGAAACAATAGCGCTGAACTCTCGCCCCCTGAACGCACAAAGACGCCGCGCTGGAACAATGCTAGCCTGGTGGCGGTGGCGGGAGGGATAACAGTGCTGACAGCACTGAAAACAGAGGAGAAAACGGATCAACTTTTAAAGGTCCCTTCGCCCTCATTTGCGCGTTTTGCACGGAGGTCACATGGTGTCTTTTAGAGGGGGGTAAAAAGAAAAATGTTCCTTTATCCTCCATTGCAGATTTCTCAGCCCGTGCTCTTATTGCTTATGAACTTTTCTTCATAATAATGCAATTACAGCCTCTTATAGCCACGGCATGTCCAATAAGCGTCACCCTGGGGCAACGCAGGGTTTTCTGTTTTTTAATCTTCCGCCGCAGAACTCTGAAAAGTAATAAAAGCAGAACCAGCGAGAACAAAAAAGCAACCGCGCTAATGAGGAAGCGCTCGGCGCGGCTGTTTACTTTTCCTAAAACGCCACTCAACCGGCCGTATACACAAACAAGAGAAAGGAGGCGGACTGGCCCTTAAGGACATCACAACGACCGCAAAGACAATAATGCTCATGACCACGAGGAAGTGTTCCTCTTTAACAAACACGGTCCTGTGGGAGTGCCGCGCAGATAAGTGTGTGGGGTGGGACGAGCGAAATAAAAATGCTCGTGCAATATTTTGCAAAATGTATGTGCATTAGTGAAAAGTTCTGAAACCACTTAACAAAGAATAAATGCAATTTCAAAGGAGATGTCACCATTTATTTACTATTATTTTGTTCATTTGCTCAGCAATCACATACTGCGTGTTTGTTGTGCTCTTGCAAATGAATGAGAAGTGTTTGCAGTGTGTATGTTTATGTGTGTGTGCGTGCGTGAGTGAATGACTGTGTATGCGAGTTTTGTAATTCTGACAGTGGCCTGGATTCATTCTACATGCACCCTTAACTTGAAATTAAAGGCAAAGGCAATTGTTTTTTGAACAATTTGGTGAGTTTAGACATTTCCGAAAATAACCTGCAAAACTGTACTTCAAGCATTTGCATTTCATTGCGAATTGTTAGCCGCTTATGCAAATTCGGTCCTGGCCTGTGTGAGCCTTTATGGCTTGCTGTGTTTGTCTATATGTGCACATGTGTGTGTGTCTGAGTACGTCTGCGTGGAGCTGTGTTTGTGAATGTGCAACTGAATAGCTAGCATAAACGTTTGCATTTAAATTACATTTCATCGTTTAGCTGATGCTTTTATCCAGAGTAACTTAAACTGATTTTTTTTCTTTTATAATCCATTTATGCAGTTGTATATATTACTGCTGAAGCAATTCAAGTTAAGTATATTGCTCAGGGACACAACAGCAGCACTCATGCTGGGAATTGTACCCACAACCTTTGAATTACACGAGCAGTTCCCCCAACCATTACGCTAAACTTCCTCAAGCTATAAACAAACATTTTGTTTGTATTCCATTTGTATGTCACTGTTTTCATTGGTGACCTCTGCTGTATGTAACTGCATGTGTGACTAAGTTTTTTTTTTTTTTTGTGACTGCATACATGCGTGTGACTGTTTGCCTATGGTGAAAGCATGTGTTATGTTTACATGTTACGAAAGGTTTGTGTGTCTGCGACTGCCCATACAGTTTACATTGCATGGCATTGGTGTATATATTGTGTGATTGTGTGTGTATGTCTGCATGCATGGGCAGCCTTTGTTATGTTTCATTCGTTTCAACTGGAAACGGCCCCGCAACTAAAAGATACTCAATCATAAATCATAAATAAAAAAATGTAATATAATGTTTTCTATAAAAAATTTACACAGTGAATAAAAGAACTGCCTACCCAGTAGTTTCCCCATTTAGCCACTGTTGGCGCCGATCCGAACTTAAGCTATTTAAGTGATGACGGTTTTTTTTTTTACTACGCTTGATGCAGCATTTGCTGCAGTTATAGCCCAAAGATTATAATTTTCGAAAGCTAAAGGTTATTGTACATCTAATTGGTAAACGGAGATATTAAAGTGAGTTGACTAACTTCAGTCGCACTGTTGTCTGTTGTGTTATTTATAAGATGGGTTGGCAAGTGGTTGTCGTGGGGGGATGGTAGTGAATTGTAACAGAGGATAAGTGGTCCTCCAGTTGGTTTTTGAAACGGGCCCCCAAATGGCAAAGGCCGCCTATGCCTGCGTGTGTGTTTTGAACTGTGTGCTTTGAGTGTGCTTCGAGCGGGGCTGTTTGCGTGTATAAACCGCTTGTGTGTATGTTTCCCTTATCAGAGTGTCAGTGAGTTTGAAGGACGTAGGTGAAGCGCTGTATTGTGGCTGAGAGTCTCTGAGGCAAATCCAAGCATGACTGACGATAAGCCAACGGGTTGTAGCCGGGATGTCGGGAAGGGTGCTGTACGGACTCGCGTTACTTTTCTCCCTCACACACTCCCAAACTTTTTCATCCACATAAGAAGATCCATAATACTGGCGTTCTTGATTATTCATTTTTTGTGACAATGGAAGGCTGTTCTGATTTCAGTGGGATGTATCTGAATGTAACTGAAATAATGTATTATTAAGCAAAAATGACAACATGACATATGACATCCTGCCATAAGTTGGAAAGTATATTTGGAGTGCCTGCATATATGCAAATGCTTTATTCGACGCGACAGTGTAAGTTTTAGTGTATGGCCATAAAGGTTTATTGTTTAAGTGGTCAGCCATATCAGTGCAATAGATTCATTGGTGAGGTTATGAGTACGTACATTTATGAGTGTCTGTGTCTTTGGTCCATCCTGTAACTGTTTCCTGTCTGTGTACACGGCTCTCTTGAGGATGGAGAAACAAGCATCCTGGCTGCTCCGTGAGAGCAGGGTGAAGCTCTGGGAAACCGAGGTGAAGTCAGAACAGGTGTGTTTACGGTCGCCACCTCTGTCTGTCTGGCGTCTGCGTCTCCCGGCATCAGCATCTGCGTCTGTGTTTTTGGAGGGCCTGTGCGTGTGGAGGGAGGGGGGTGTGTGTGTTTGTGTGTACATACAGCTCAGCGTATGACTGTGTCTCTCTGATCTCCTCTCTTCCTCTCCGCATGTTTGTGCCAGGGCCACAACACATCCTCCCTTTAAGCCCTCTATTCATGAAACAGACTCCGTAGCGGGTCGCTGAATCTGCTTCCTGGGTGGGTGTATCGCTGTGTATTTGTTTTCTTACAAGTTAGCTACAGCATATGGGTCTACGTTTACAGTTCACAGATGATGAGAAAAGGCAATATAGCGCATGGCAGTGGGACAGTGTGCGGTGTGTGTGAACGTATGAGTGTGTGTATGTACAGTATGAATGGGTTTGAATGTATGAGTGTGTGTATGTACAGTATGAATGGGTATGAATATATGAGTATGTGTACGCACAGTATGAATGGGTATGAATGTATGAGTATGTGTTGTGTATGAATGGGTGTGGTTGTATGAGTGCGGTATGAATGGTTTTGAATGTTTGAGTGTGTGTACGTACAATATGAACAGGTTTGAATGTATGAGTGCATGTAAATGGTAAATGGACTGCATTTATATAGCACATTTATCCAAAGCGCTTTACAATTGATGCCTCTCATTCACCAGAGGGGTTAGGTGTCTTGCTCAGGGACAGTCCGACACGCCCAGGGCGGGGATCGAACCGGCAACCGACTGCCAGACAAACACTCTTACGTCTGAGCTATGTCGCCCCCCTATGTCGTGTATGTACAGTATGATTTGGTTTGAATGTATGAGTGTATTTATGTACGATGACTGTATGAAGGATGACTCACTATGAATATATATGCATCTTTGCCACATGAATATGTGTGGCTTGTTTGTTTGTCTCTTCTAGACACAGAGGTCTTTAGTAGCTAAAGTATATCTTATTTTATAAAGTTTATAGAGTGAAAAAAATACATGTGCAAAAGTGGAGGATTAAAAAGCAGATGGTAGCAGATGTTTCAGCAGAGTGCTTTCCTCAGTGCCTCTGTGTGTCCGCGTGAGATATCTTCTGTTTATCATATCAGCATTAGTCATTCATTTCCTGTTAAGGTGGGGCACCCATATTCCCCCATGTGAGGCAGCAGTAGGAATGTGGGCTGCAGACAGACAGCCAGGCGTACAGACAGACAGGTGAGTAAACAAATAGGCAGTGGGTTGGAGGTTTCAGTCTCCACACTCCACACTCTACGGTAATCCAGGTAGCTTTTCTTCGGCAGCCCGGATCTCTGTCTATAGAACGCCCGTACAAATAGGGGGGGTCCTCCTATTCAACCGGGGAGCTCAAAATCTCTTTCTCTTCCTGACTTTCACACGCACACATGTTTATGTGAACATCACTTTGAGCATTCTCTGCAAACCATCAAATAGAAATGCACACAGCATGAATGACAGTTTTTTAGCTGGACTGAAACTTTATACTTTAACTTTTGAGAAACTCAAAAGTTTCCGTCTTCGAAGGGGATTTTATTCCTTTGCACATATACACATATATAGATATACATCTTATATATATATATATATATATATATATGAGAAATGAGAGGAGAGATGAATGTAGATAACAAACATACTTTCGTATAGTATACACATGTTTAGTATACACATGCACTAAACAAAATTTTTCAGCTATCACACACATTTCACACTGACACATGTTCTTGCATGTGTCATCGGACACACACACACACACACACACATACACACAAGCAGACACACCCTCTCGGTCCCAAAGGGCACGTGGTTAATGGAATAAGGGCCCCAATTACATAAATGAACAGGAGTTATTACAGCCAATTATGGGAACCATTAGAATCAAGTGGTGTTTCGGGGTGGCGGTGCAGCGGGGGGGGGGGCGGGAGCTGTGTCTGGGAATGCGGAGGAAAGAGGGAAGGAGAGAGGCATAATTGGAGGAATAATATTGTGACGGCGCGTTTGATGGATGGGGCGCTCGGCCTGAGACGCAGACGGAACTCGATGCGTCTGAGACGAGCCGGGGCTCTGCGTTGCCCAGGCCCCTCCGCCCTCCCTCCGCCTTCCCTCCGCCCTCCCTGTTATTGTTAGTGGAGGAGAACGGGGCGCAGGTAACAGTGGGATCATTCATGGGCCCGGCAGTAAAAGCCGCCGCGCTCGCCGCGCAGTGGGCGGGGGACGGGGACGGGGGGTGGGGGGGGGCCCATCGGGGCTGTATCGGCGGTGCTAAAGCACGGGCTGTTTGTGACACGTGACGCCCGCGCTCCAAAGCCGCAGTGCGGCTCCCTTTCGACAGGCCCGGGTGTCGGAGCTGCCCGAGAGCTGGAAATAAATCAGCCGGCTGAACCCTCGCCTGACCTTCCCGGCGACTTGGGTGAGCGGAGCGGAGTTCGCTGTGCCGGTATCTGGGGCGAACTCGGGCCACAAACACCGGGTGACCTGTGTCGGCTCATTGATTGCGTTATGGATTATAAAAAGGACAGGGAGAGTTACCGCCATTAAGGCTCATTCCCAGTGACTCTTATTCCAGCTGTGCTGTTATTAACGTCCACTGCAGCTCTGACAATAATTTATGGCTTAAGATTCACACAATAGATACAAAAACGTATATGCACAAAATTCTCAGTGTAAATGAATAAGGGAGGCACACGGGTGAAGGCTCATCATTAGAAAAAAGACAGAGAGGCGGAAGAGAACGGAGAGCAAGTGATCGAGGGCAACAGGAATTCTGCTCATTTGTGTGTGAAATCCTGAGGACCCTCACGCAAGGGAGGGTGCGAGGGGTCAGGGATCAGGACCTCGCTGCCCGAAAAAAGAGAGCCGGGTCAACAAGGCGACCCCCGCCAGATGTCGGGGGAGAGAATGTGTCGGTAATTATGCGAGGGGAGGACACGCGCGTGTCAGAGGGGTGAACGCAAATGACCGACTTCAAGAGAGGACGGGAGGAAGGTACTGACTTGGCAAGGTAGCCAACAACAACACCACGCCGGAGCATGTTTTTCTTTTTCCATTGTTGTTCTTTTTTTTTTTTAACGGCCGACGCAAAGCCGCTCGATCTCAGAAGAATCCGGTTCCCCCGCGCGGCCCGTTTGGGCTCTGCTTCTGCGGAGAGTTATGGAAGAGGAAATGGAAAAAGAGCGGAATTGGACACGAAGTGCCCACAAAGACAGCAATAAAAACCATGTGTCAGACGGAGGAGCGGCGGACATGAAAGGCCCGCCGCCACTTAGGGCAATCCGAGCCAGGTGAGCGAGCGCCCCGCCGCCCGCCGCCTCCCCGCGCCGGCCTGTCACAACCGCTTAGGGTTTAGCCGGGCGTCCGCGGCACTGCCGCGCGCCCCCGCCCCGCGCGCGCCTGCACCCCTGGACTGGGGAGCAGAGGGGAGGAGGGAGGGGAGGGAGCGGAGGGGGGGGGGGGGAGGGAGGGGGGGTCCTGGGGGGGGGGCATGAAGGAAAGATGGAGGGGGTGGTGGGGTGGAGGTGGAGGTGGAGGTGGAGGTGAGAGGAAAGGGAACTGGGTTTTGTTACCCGTGGAGACAGAGTGAGGGGTCAAGCAAGGGGTGGGGGAATGGAATCTGGCTTTGACTCACAGACACACACACACACACACACACACACACACACATTCACATAGGCACACACACACACACGTGCATACACACACGCACACACACATTCATTATTCTCCAACAATGGAGGGAGTTGTCAGTGTTGATTGTTGGCAACAAACTGATGCTGTGCAGCACAGAACTCTACATCTGAGATATTTAATAAAAACACTGCCCTCCCCAACCAACACTTTACCATTTACAGTTGTACTTAGACACGGAACATACGTTTTCCTTCCCCCCCCCCCTTTCTAAACCCTATCAAAGCCCAACCCCCCCGCCTCCCCCACTTCCCCCCCTGCTGATTCTTCTGCAAGCCACCTCGGATCCTTGTCATTGCGGTTACAGCACAAGTTTTCAATTACCCTTTAATGGTCTCAAACCCCCTTGGCGGGGCCCCACGTAATATAAAGCTAGATGAAGCTGGTCTTATTTAACCTCGTGTCCACCTCTAGCACAACTCCCTTCCCCTGCTCCCCGCCCCAGAAAAAACATTAGCCACCATTACATAGTTCCACTAAATACATATTTCTCCCCACATCGTAAATATTATCTAATTGCAATACATGCAAGTAGTAGTGCAATACATGCTGGTAGATGCATGTCAAGTTAGCTGGTAGAGCACATCGAAATGGGATGTTGGGCAAAACTGTAACTGTGGAGTAGGACGTTTTTGACTGCATTATTATTAATACCGCTTGGCAGCCACATGTATCTGAGGTGAATTAAAGGATTTATCCTGCAGTAGAATATCATGTGTTATAAAAACATCTCTACAGCCTCGCCAGCTCCTGGGCCTGTAAGAAGCTGACATAACCTTCATATAAAAGCCCTCCGAACAAGCAATGAAAACCTCATCCCTCATGACAGCACTCCAGAGGGGCATCAATCTCTTCAACGGCCGGGATCATTGCGTGAATATTGCTCTTATGTTACCATAACGTTGACTCGCTGGCTGAATTCAATCGGGTTTGCAGTAGCACAGCCAAAGGGACACCTGCTTTCAGAAAGCATTTCAAGCTTAAAAAAACATTTACACTGATTTACATTGATTTTATAGAAATTAAAACAACGAAGCAATTATGTACTCCAATGCAATTACATATACTTTAACACATACAAGAAAAAGTAACAAGATCAATGAGTTTACAGGAGTTATGAAGATGCCGCACCTTCAGTGTCTGCTACTGATTGTGTGTGTGTAAATGGGTAATCATAGTCTTATATCTCTCTCTCGATCCCTCTGGATGATACGCGAACATAATTCGTATGATACTTGATGTTAAAATTGCAGCTTCTCCGTGATATGGATGTCATATGCGGGGTGGAGCAATGCCCCGCCCTGCCCGCAACTTTGCCCCTCCCATCCCCGACCCCCACCCCTCGGTCACTCATACGGCTGCCAGACGTTCGGCTTTCCCAAATCAAAACCAAATGTTTCCTGAGTATTGAGTTTCTCAGTTCACACACAGATGTACACACACATGCGCATACGCACACGTACAAACACATCGCCCTCCGGTCTTTTTCTAGCAGTGGACACACTACAGATTTGTCCGACATACACGCACCCCATCCCCGGTAATCGCCAGTCCAGCTGCTCCAGGTTTTACCCATCAGACCCTGAAATCACAAACTCGGCCAGAATTCCACCCAGAGACAAGAAGCAGGTGTTTCGACACTCCCAACACATTAAAGTTAATTGGGAACAAACTCTTGTGAAAACTTCAAAGACCTGAAGGCCCAGGGTTCTCATAAAACAAACCAGTGGTTTGTTTAACTGATCAATAATTAACAGCGGGGTGGACGTGCTTCCACTCTTCGGTAATAGCCGCGATTAGGGCGGTTAGCGAGGAAACACGCTGGACTGAGATTTCCCAAGTCCTGTGTTGTCTTTGCGATAATCACGTGTTGATCTCATGATGGCTTTCCAAACATTTTCTACACCTATATCAGACAAACTGCCCATTTATAACAGCCTACAGTTGGCTGTTAGAGAGCAAAGTGATTCAATGGGATAACGAGTTTAGATAGTTTGTTAATACATGACCGTTTGGAGACTAATGGATAACAGCAATGTGCTTAAGTCCATAGGGGGATGAGGTGGGGGATGGGGGGAGGTGGGGGATGAGGTGGGGGATGGGGGGGAGAGATTTCACACCATGGACACAACGGGACAGGCTGCTGTGTGGAACACACCACCTCCCAGGACCTGGTCAGGGGTTTACAGAGCGTGAACTTGGAAAGGGTTCACAGTTCAAGGGTCACCAGCGTAACCGGGACCGGGTCAGGATTTACCATTAAGCCGACGCCTGTTCAAGAATAAATTGATGGGAATGATTGAGCGTTTGAGGAAGGCAGTGACCATACATAACTGATTAGAGTCACGGGTGATTTAGTTTTGTCAGCTAGCAGGTACGAATGGGGGAAGAATATCATCTTATCTCTGCACACAAGATTATGGCCGTACAACATCAGGTTAGAGATATAGGGTTATATGTTTGTCTGGATGTGTGTCAGGATGATGTGGTGCAGTTCCAGTTTGGAAATAAAGAACAAAGTCAAAGGCAACAGAAGAAATTTATAGCTGGAATTCTGGATCCTTTGGAGGCTTGGCCATTTTGGGTCATGATATTGGCTGAGGTCTGGCTAATGTTTAAAGGTAGGGTTGGCTGGGCTTCGTCAGACAGCAAGCACATCTTAACTAAGAAAAACATGTATTATAAAAACAATTTGTCCAAAGCCAGAATAATCATTACATTGGGTTTTATTAACTTATATATATATATATATATATATATATAATGGCCTTGTTTTTCCATGCAGAACTTTAGACTATAAAAACCTTAGACCCACAAAGGAGGCAATTAAAAAGCTATTTTAAAATAGTCACAAGTATACAAATGCAGTGGATTTACACGATCGCACAACATTACGTGATGCTGTGACATATGAAAAGGGCTGGCAATCTAATAAGTTCTTCCCAGGAAGGCAGAATTGAAAAAGGAACAAATTAAACACAATTCAAAAAAACAGCGCTCAGGTGAGGAACTCCTGGGTGGAATAAAGTGTGGGTTTCACCCCGGAGGAATAGTTTCCGTCGTTGTTTTGAAACTTAATCTCATTCTTCTCCCAATTGGGAAGAAAAACACAGAAATTTTTCATTCCTTCTTTCCATTTATGCCTCCCCCCCCCCCCAACCGCCCCCCACCCTTTCCCACTCAACCCTGAGGGGCCCTGAATGCCTGAGACTGGAGCTGCAGTGAGGGAGGAGGCAGAGCTGGGGGGGCGGGGGGACTGAGGGTTCTGGGGAGGGGGGACAGACACACTCCCCATTTCTCCCTCATTAGAGGACAGCCCCGGGCCAGAGCACACATAGACGGGACCATGTTACAGGAACAGCAGGGGAATGATAAGGACGCCCAGAGACAGATGGATGAGATGTGTGGACTGAGAGAAAGATGGATAGTGGCAAAGAAAGAGTGCTGGACAGATAAAGGGGTGGGTGAGACAACAAAAGTAAAGGCCGCTATGGATAAATAGATGGCAAGGCTCAGGTAAAGATGAAAAGATACACAGAGGGGCTGAAGTCAAAGTGGACAGAGAGAATGATGGATGGATGGCCAGGCAGATAGATGAGTGAATAATTATACACCCCAAACAAATCAATAAACATACATCTTTTATTCCCTTGTCTTCCGTTCAATTTCCTCCTACAATGTACCCTTCTTATTCTCCTTTTCTGCTTTAAACTCATTCATTCACCATTCTTCCTCTTCTGTACTTAACATCAGACTCTCCCTTGGCCTTTAAGGGGGTCCTACAAGAGATGATTATGCTTAACGTTACATTCAACATTTAACCCTTTGAAGAGTAGGTTTTTGGAATGTTTATTCAAAAGTCCATGTCAGTGTTCTAGAACTGCGTGGCTTCAGTTACCAGTAGTGATTGTTGCATTCGCATTATACTGTTCAGGTTACGAACATTCTAATCACATTTTGTGATCTCACACCTTAAAGGGTAAATATTTTTATCTTGACCATCAATCTCATGGTTAGTTATCTGGAAATTTAAAATTATGACTCAAGATTTTGGAAGATATTTAGATGTTCTAGGATTTGAAGGAACTTGTTTGGTTGGGCATACCAAGAACATTACTAGCAGATGTCTCTTTACAAAACTGATAAACATATTCCCATGGGTTTCAGCCTTTCAAAGAACCACCACTGATGCCCTTCCACTCCAGATATGGTGTCCGTAGATTATTCCCGACAACTCCACACACACACACACACACGCACACACACACAAACGCACGCACAATACACACACACGCACGCACATCACATTCCCCCTTCATCAGTGTCGCTTATCAGCTTGCCTCTGCCCTCTCCTCACCCACTCAAGCACATTCAGGAATTTGGAGGCACAACAAAAACACAATCAGGCCTGAAACACCCAGACTCCGAGCTGGCTATCTGTGTTCTGGCAGTCTCAGACTGATCCAGGTGGGATGCAGGTACAGAACAAATAAACATCTTGAGCAGGAGAGTCGGGAAATGTGCTGCACCTACTCACGGGCCACAAATGGCTCAAAAACTCAAAGAAACAACATTGTTTTTTCAGGCACAAACACACACGCGCAGCTGTTAAATTCTCATAGAACTTCAAGTTATACACGCACGCAAACATGCATCATATTCTCAGAAAGCTGAGTGCCACCACACGCACACGCATACACAAACGCACACAGCTGTTATGTTTTTATAGAACTTCAGCCTGTACACACACAAAACATACACTGTATCTCACTGTAGATTCTTAAGAACATCCAACAAAACATGACACTAACCAGAAAGTAAAATTATATAAATGATCATTTTAATTCTGAATATTGAGCAGAAACATAAAACATGGTCTCAGTATGTCCAGTGAACAGGACTCTTAAGCATGAAGTCCTGAAATTGGGCTTACCCATTCTTGGGCTTCTCGATATTACAACGCAATCACAGTTGCTCTTTGGCAACTTATTTGCAAAACAGGTTGGTTCTAGCTAAATCCTTGACCTTCCTGTAATAATTTAAATGTTATAGTTGCTGTTACATTTTTTCATAGTCTTTATTGCAAAATTGCTTTTTTCCCCCCTCCAAATAGAAAGTCATTACAGCAAACGAAGATCCTTTCACTTCAAATTAAAATGGCACATTTGGTTGTTCGCTAGTAAGCAAGAAAGTTTACAAAGGTGGCCACAGATTTCTGCTGGATTTCTTCAAACAAGTGAGGGCTGCAAGATTTATAAAGGTTGTGGCAGACAAGAAAACACTTCACACCTTTTTTAACTCACATACTGCCAGGATGAATTTCACGGATGATTGTAACGCTCCAATTCTGTTTATATTCGGTAATTAACCAGGCTAAACAAAATTCAGTTTAAATTCAGCTCAACTGATTCTGTTCCCTCGGTCATTTTCAGGTTTTCTGTGCTAGTTAGTCTTTTTGGAGCCACAGCTTGCAAGAATGTGTGAATATGCCCAGAAATGTCTATTAACATCCTCTCAGCTGGAGGGCAGCATTATGCAGAGGTCCCAGAGGAGGAGGGGGTTCAGAAACCCCTCAGGATTTGCAACGGGCTTCTGGGGTGCACAGCAAAATGGAAAACGGTTTTTGTATCAGGAATATTTTTATTCTCCCATATTTCAAAAATGACATACTTTCAACAGTTTATTTAAAATGAAACCTAGTTTTCTGGTTTAGTCCAGTACGACTGTAGTAGCCAACTACTCTCCCTGGACATATTCACACCAGTAAAGGCAAACTTGCATGCTGCACCCATAGCCTGTGCCAGTTGGTTGATATGTTAAAATGATACAAATATTCTTACTTGCCAGTTACGTTTTTACTTCGTAAGGTATTGAAACAAAACTGCTATTTCTGCAGGTAAGTAAGAATGCTGTAAATAGTAGTCATGCTCTGCCAAGTGATTATACTGTCCAACATAACTCAGTTGAATTCAAACCAGCAGGGCAAAAATGGAAAAAACTGCATGAAGTTCTGTAGCACATTAGCTAAACACCAAAAAGATGGTTGCAATGGTGGGGTAAATGCGTTGTTCCTTCGTGACACAAATGTCATTGAAGTTATTTTAAATGAATATTTAAATGATTCCTTAATGTGATAGTTAGTCAATAGGATTTATATTTGTGTGAACTATTTTGCATCCCCTCAACCACTACCCAACCTACATAGACCCAAGCCTCATATAGTTATGTAGTGACCTTGTGGGTATTTTCATTTACAGGTTTTGATTTGTTTCTATTCATACCATTTGTTTCCTTTTCCATCATTTTCCAGGAGTGTCTCTTGACCACATTTTCCTGGGGTCACAGAATGATTTTCCAGTTTTCCCTCAATTGAACAGAGCTGTCTAGTTCTTTGATTGGCTCTGGAAAATATGTGTTGTCAGCACGGTGTGACAGCTATTGCAAATTGCATTTTGTGATTGCAATCGAAGTTGCATTAACAAATACATTTTGACTGAGCGATAGGTTGATTGATACTGCACTATGGACAATGGCTAGCTAGCCGCTAACTGTTAGCTAATCTGATCTGGAAAATGGTTGTCTGAGCTGATCAACAACGTACAATATCTGAGAAGACACACCTGCCAGTTAGTACTATATGCTTAAAATTTCAAATTTAGTCCACCAAGGACAGATGACTACGCAGCAGGAGAGGAGGATCTGTATTTGCAGATATTTGGCCGGGTTACTGTCAGAAAAAGACTGGAGGAGGACATAGTGTTTTGGTAGGAAAGCATGATCAGAGCAGTAAGTAATCCCAAAAGATAACAACAGTTCTGGAAGGTTTTACACACACGCTACTGGCATCTATCCGTTTTCCAACCCTTCCTTACTCCAATAAAATCCCAGCTTTAAACAGGTCTGATTTCTTAATCCAAAGAGCAATTTAATGGGTTTTATTTTGGCTGGAAAAGGGATGCTTTCATAATCAGTAAATACACATTGCAACAGCTACAGTAATATACATAAGCCAGCCACAGGATGAAACCATAAGATTAATGAACTTTAAATGTGATTTTGTCAGTGGTATAAAAACTATGAATGATATGAAATTGTAAAAAAAAAAGTGGTATAAAATTATGAATGCCCCTTCATGAACAGGATCCTGAAATGTTATAGAATTTGTGGATGGACACTATAGAAGCTTTTTCCAACTACTTTCTGAGGGGTTAATACAAGTTTGTCCATGAGCTTTTGATAAAACAGTGAATGACTAAGCAGTATGCAGATGGATATAAACACTGGGGCAGTCCTGAGATATGCATAGGTCCTATTTATTATTCCACCACCGGTGGGAGACGTGCGGACACAGTGCAGCTGCAGGCCTGGGTACTGTCGCTGTTTTAATGCCCATGGATGGTAAATATTTTAGTGTGTTCCTCAATGATCAAAGGGCCGGGGGTAAGCCTACGGAGGGTTGCGTTCGGCCCCCGGGCTGCCAGCCGAAACAGCCCTGCCACACAGCGCGCCGCGCCCGCGCGCCACGCTGCCAGACTGTGTGGGTGCGTGTGTGTGTGTGTCAGGCTGGACACACGTCAGGGAGAGGGGAAGCTGGAAGGGAGGGAGACGTGTGCGATCAGACGCTTCCGCGGCATCAACGTGCAAACCGGGCCCGCTGCCTCTTCCACGGCTGGAGATTCTCGGAAAACAACACCAACTGTCAGAGGAAAGCAGAGGGAGGGGAAGAGAGGAGAGAGAGAGGGAGAGAGAGGGTGGGGGGGTCCTCAGGGACAGATAGAGGGAATCGCTCTCTGGAGAAGGGAGTGAAAGCTGGGATAGAGAGAGCGAGAGTGAGTGAGTGAGTGAGAGAGAGAGAGTGAAAGTCAAGGACAGAAGGAGAGGCTAAATGGAGCCTCTGTCCTCTCGTCTTAAGGGGAAAATTGAAGAGGAATGTCTGAGGTAATCCATGGACGAGCTCGGCTCCCAGTCTGTCTCTCCCTCTAATTTGTTTGATATTGGATAGATTAGAGCTGATCTGCATGGAGGCGCTCACTGTGCACGTTAAGCCAATGGTCTGGCCTGATGCAGCTCTTACATGATGTCGAAGTGATCGAAAAATTATATGCAGATGTAACCACGAGAGTGAGTGTGCGTGCGTGAGACGGGAAGGGGGGGTGGGGGGGGTCGGGGGGCTAGTTGGAACGCTGAGAAGAACCTCTGTTTCGGGTTGAAAACAAATCCCACAACTATGTATTAGAGGCCACAGAATAAAGAGGTAATAATACGGTAAAATACAATGCGGTATCTTTGCTATGTTAAGCTGCAATTACCTGCACTTCTCCCGTACCACTGCGGATCGCTGCACAGCAGCACAGATCAAAGTGGCAATTACTTTGAGATTTTGGTGGCATCTGAGCTGTAAATCAAAAGTGCTGCCGTGAAAGACCGAAGACAGAGACCTGATAACACAGAGGAGAACGGAGTGGGATAAACAGTGCTGAATCTTTATTGCAACTGGACACAGAGATTAGACACTGTCGGGAACGAAGGCACAGTCCCGGTACCCATTTGCTCATATATATATATATATATATTCATTCATATATATATTTGTACTTATAAAAGGCAAAATCGTAACTAAAAAAATTCTTGGTTTAATAACAGACCTTCAATGTGAAGATCACATTTGTACTCCCAGAATTCCCGAGAGGACTGGCGCTGTGCTTCCTTCTCAGGGGGTCAAAGTTCAATTGCAGCTGGGACGGCGGCGTAGTGGTGGTTAAGGCTCAGGGAAGGTCGCCGGGGGGGGGGGTTGCGAGTTTTGAATGGGGAGACCGGGTGACCGGGAGTCACTGCCGGGGTACAGCCGGAGTGAAGCCGGTGACCACTGCTGCCGCAAGGTTGCTTCGGACCGCAACCCTCAGCCGCGTACAACGTTACAATCATAACAAACCCTGATTTATGGCTTTTAAAAAATCAAAGTCCATTTCTAAAGGATTCAGTAAAAGCAATATCTTTGTCTCTTCTTGAGTCAGTTGGGTCTCCTCCCCTCTCCTCTGTGGGATGGCAGGATGACGTTCTCTTTCTCAAGGGGAAATGGCCCCCGACAAGGCAATGAGTGGACGCATTTAAGGAATCACTTCAACTAACTAAATACCTTCAAAATCTACAAAAGTGCTAATATTGATTCAGGCCCTTCTCGTCCTGAACAGGAGTCTGATTCGGGGGTTTAAAAATAATCACCTCATTCAAATGGGAGAGCCCGGCACAGATTAAAAGGCCTGTGTCTGACGGTTTGCTCGACATCTGGCCAGACGCGATGGGCCTCCGCGGTCCGTACAAACAGAAGCGAATAGCGGGTAATTCCGAAAGGAAATGCGAGTGCGTGGCGTCTCGGATCGAGTCCAGTCGCACTTCCGTCCTCTTCGAAACGCGCCGTTCCTCTGCGTGAGTGATTCGTACAGCTTCTCCTACGTGTGCCTGATCTTCACAGGTACAAACAAAATGTTCTCATACGGTGGTCCAAACACACTCTGTTGGAAGATACACGCCTCCTTTTTTTTCCCCCCTGCCAATCGGTACCCCAGCACAGATGAGCTCTACACGCCCATTGGCTGACTGCTGTGCTGGCGTTGTGATGTCATCTGCCTGTCCCTGAAGTTCTGTCAGTTGATAGCTGGGTTGCAGGCAGAAGACGGAGGGTTTCAGGGAAGAGCAGTAAAGGTGGGGGCGCTGAAGGAGTAAACAGCACTGTGGGTGACACTGTCCCACACACACCGAAGCGTAACAGTCAGAGAAGGAAGTAGTTCATGTCAGTGCTGATGACTGATGCTGGTCTCCTGGCTCCGCCCATGCTCCTCCTGACAGGAGTGGGCGGTGCCACACCGCTGTGCAGTGGCAGAGGAGCATTTCACTAGGAAAATAGCAGGGGCGGGGCGCTGAAAGTCAATGTAAAGAGTGTACAGCCAATGGGAAGCTGCAGTGATATGTGGGAGTGGGCTGGTGGGCAGCTGTCCACACGGACCGGCTTGCGGGTGGTCAGCTTCTGGCTGCGTGGACTGTAGCAGGTCTGGATGAAACTGGATCTGGAAGAAGTGGGGGGTGGTCACAGGGCCTGAGAATGTTCTCTGCTGGAAGGGTCCCTGTGTGTGTGTGTGTGTGTGTGTGTGTGTGACAGGCAGCTCTCTCAGTGTTAGTAGCGCACAGTGCTGGGGCTCTTGTTGTGCACTCTGAGGGTCTGGATGCTGGAGAGGATCTTTTTCTGATGTCCGGCCAGAGTC